>NC_138382.1:40839565-40854889 GCF_054177405.1 Leptonychotes weddellii
AAATCCAGTTCTCCTACTCCTCCGCCATCTTGCTCCCCCCCTATGGTAAATCATTTTCAAGAGCACTTCAACATACTTGCCCTTAACTTTCAACAGAGAATTTATTGAACAATTCACAAAACTGCATGAGAGTTACCTTGTAGCTCAGCCAGAGAACTACAAGGCCACATCAGTTAAACCTTGGCATTTCTTATCTAACAATATGCCAAATAGCCCTCCAAAAAATAGTTGTGCAAAGTTAACAGACTATTTCTATCAAAAACATGGAGTAGGAATCTCTGAAAAACTATAAAATCCCTCCAGAGAATTGTACTAAATATCTAACTGTTGGGTTGGTTAAGAGAAGGCAATACTTAAAAACGTATGACCTCAAAGGAATCACAAAGGGTTGCTAGAAGCAGCAATGCACGTATGGTCTAATCTTCCCAGAGTTTTTAGTGTCCCCAGCACACTGACTATTAACAGTAATTCAGACTTTTTTTTTTTATTCTTGGACATTTTAATAGGGAGAGATAAAAGTATGTCATGTTCAATAAGAATTAGTAAAAATTGATAGGTGGTCATTTTCATCAGGAACTTTTCAACTTCTTTTTTTTTTTTGGATAAAGATCATACTTCTTTTGCTGTTACATTTTGGAATTGACTTTTGGGGAAAAAACTAATAAATTTAATTTAAACAAATGTCAATTTTCTTTAGAGATATGTTTGTTAAGGCTTGTCTCAAATCAACCCCAAGGTATCAAGGTTGATGTAAAGTTCCCAGATTAGTTCTATTATGACACTTTATAATTGCTCTATCTTTGATTAGGGAAATTAGCCCAGCATACTATTATAATGAGGCACTGGACCTAAAATCTTACATTATGGCAAAAACTCAAGACAGAATAACTGTACTTAAATAGGTATTAGAAAACAAACACGTTGAGTCATGAGAGTTAGCATTAGTAGGTTGGAAGGGAATGGGCATGCATATGGTAGAATACAGAACGTTTCCAGTGTTGTATTGTAGGGTTGTTGATGTTAATTCTGTCAGTCAGACTGGGACTAGAGGTGATTCTTTTTTTGCTAACAACTATTAGGGTGGTCAATAATAATAATGACTAGTACTTACCTAGCTTCTACTATGTATTCTGAAGGATATAGTAAGATTCCCATTTCACACATGCGGGACATAAAGCTGAAGTTAATTGCTCTTTGCTCAAGCTCCCAAAGTTCCAAAGTGAATGGATATCACATTGAAACAGAGGTCTCTCTTAGGCCACAGCTTAGAATTTTAGCCAGTGTGCTAAAATAGGTATGGAAGACTAATGTAAGAGTGCTGAGGAAGAAAACTATATACTCACTGGATAATCATCAGTCCCAATAAAAAAGCAAATTGAAAATTATGGAAGGCAAATTATCAAGTCATTCCTTTCACAAATTCCATTTCTCATTAACATAAATGAGATCTATGAGAAAGTTCTGAGGTAACAGCCATGGAGACTTTAAATAATTAATCATTAATATATAATTGGCAAGTTTAGTATTTGTCATTTCTCAATAATCATATTTCTATGTTAATTATTAACCATGCCCCTTCTAATAAACCAGTGTTTTACAAAGTCTAGAGGGAGATATTTACAGGATCTCCACAGTATAGTTTGGAGTGGAGTGTTGTGGGCTGGAGAAGGCATGCAGATTTATGTTAATAACAGTAAAGAATGACTTGTGGAGAATTTCTGGAAATGGGAGGCCTGGATTGAGTAAAATGAATTCTAGTAGCATATACTTATATTTCCACTATTTAAGCAGTCTTACTTAGATTTGAACTATGTAATTTATTTATATTATCTGCTTCCAGGGTATGTATATTATATATATATATACATATATATATATATATACATATATATTATATATATATACACACATATATATATATATACATATATATATACATATATATACATATATATATATATAATATTATCTGGTATATATATCATATTACATATGATATTGTATATATATATAGTGTGTGTGTATATATATAATCTATATATATATATGTATATCAACCTATTTCTGTACTTTTTTGGTCTAAATATTGCATCATATAATTTCTCCCTTACATGTTCTGCTAGTTTGGTATATGTATTTCTATGTCTTTTTTGGTTATTTGACACAAGCAGATTTCTGACATTTTATCTTCTCTAAACCTTATAATCTTTCAGTAAAGGGGTTACAAAGTAGTATATGATCATTTCAGTTTCTCCCCATTCTAGCCAATGCTCATTACAGTCACTCTTTTTAATTTTAGCCATTTTAAGGGGTAAGGAGCAGTATCTCATTATGGTTTTTATGTGCATTTCCCTGATGAATAATAATGCTGAACATCTTTTCATATGTTTATTTGCCATAAGGATATATTTCTTGTTGTCTGCTCAGGCTGCCTAATTTTAAGTCAATTGACTTTCTTTTTTAATAAAATTGGAAGTTATTTTCATAAATTCTGTGCTGTCTTTCCTTTCTGTTTTTTAAAAAATGTTGCTCCATTGTCTTCTGGCCTTTGTAGTTTCAGAAGAGAAACCCATTGTAATTAAAATCAATGTTGCCCTATATGTAGTATGAGATATTTCATTGACTACTTAAGATTTACTCATTGCCTTTCTTTTTAAACAACTTTACTGTTATATGCCTTTGCATTATTCTCTTTCCATTTATCCTGTTTGGAGTTCTCTGTACTTCTTAAAACTATAAATTTATATTTCTATATTTCACCAGATTTTTCAAGTTTGGGGCCATTAGTTTTTCAAGCAGTTTTTCTCTGCCCCATCCTCATTCTCCTTTCCTTACGGAACTCTGATGACCCTGTTGTGGGACACTGATACTTTTCCATATTTTCCTATGGCACTGTTCATTTTGTGAAAATTTTTTGCATCTTCCAATTGGATAATTTCTATTGATCTTCAGGTTTACTGACTCTCCTGTTATCTATGTTTTGTTACTAAATCAGTGAGTGAATGTTTTATTTCAGATACTGTATTTTTTTAAGATTTATTTATTTATTTGAGAGAGAGAGAGCATGAGAGCAGGGAGAAGGGCAGAGGGAGAGGGAAAGAATCCCAAGTAGACTCCTGGTGGAGCATGAAGCCCAGTGCGGGAGGGCTTGATCTCACGACCCTGAGGCCATGACCTGAGCTAAAACCAAGAGTCAGATGCTTAACTGACTAGCCACTTAGGCGTCCCTGTATTTTTTTAATTCTAATATTTCATTTTGGTCCTTTTTATGTTTTGTATTTCTTTATGGTGATTTTATGTCTTTTCATTTCTCTTGAGTATCTTCCTTTACTTCCCTAAGCTCGGTTCTAATAGCTTTCAATCGTTGTCTGCCAGTCCTCTACCCAGTCACTGGGGGCTGTCATGCTTGTTCATTGTCTTTTCTCTTGAGAATGGCTGACATTTTCTTTGCTCTCCTTAAGTTTAGTAATTTTCATTTTAGTAATGGGACAGTGTAACTATTAATGTTGTATATACTCATGATTTAATTACATTCTTCTGACATCTGTTGATATTTTTTCTCTTATTTATTTTTTTATTTTTTTATTTTTAAAATCTTGTCAGTCAGTTAACTTGATCACACTTAAAACTGCAGCCTTTGACCAAGCCTGTAGTGGGCAATGTCTCAGTTATTGCTTTGTCTTCACTGTGAACTCTTTCAATTTTAGCCTATCTTGGTATGGTTCAGGAGTTAGACAAAAATTTGGGCTGAATTATACAAAGAATTAGGGTTCCCTTTCTGTGGCTATCTTTTCTGGGGTTTCCCATTCATGGTTTGGTGTCTCTGGTTGCCCTGGAGTCCTTTGCTGTGATTCTGGAAAGATCAGAGTTTATTTACTGTGGGAATTACATCCACCCTGAGCTACTACAATGGAAACTCTGCTAGCCATCAGGGTAAGGCCTCAAATAATGAACAAGCCAATAGATGACTTGTTTTGGGAGGAGGCAGAGGGCGTTATATTTTTGTTTTATTTAGTCTAGAGTTTACCATTGTCATTTGCAGGAGCATTAGTTTATTAGAGCTAATTCCCTAATTCCCTCCTTTTTCTTTTTTCTTTTTTTGTCTATTTGTGCCATAGGCTTTTGTTCATCATTTTCTTTTCAATCCTTAAGAATCTCCATGTTATAGAGGCATATCTTAGTGTGTAGTTTATTCTAATCCCCTTCTGATTCCCAGTGGAGTAGCATCTAAAAAATGGAAAAACTGGAAGTAGATACTGATTTATAAATTATTCTTATTCAAGTAAACACTTGAACAAGTAGAAACAAGGCCTTCAAAACTGAGGTAAATACACATATACAGTCTAAACAAGGAAACCATTTAATTCATGTCAAAAGAAAGGATGTAAAGAGAGTATGAAAATAAATAAACCTTACTCAGAATACAATGATAACATTAAGACAAGATGTTGTAACAGTGCATGTTTAAAAAGAACAAAGTACCGATTCGGGTCTTCTATTATTTTAAGTATTTGTCTTCAATTGATACCTTTGAGTTTTTCTCTTTTTAGGGAATGCTAATTATGCACTAAATATTCTTTGAATTATCTAACTATCATAATCTGTTTTATCATGTTATTTTTATTCTTGTTTAGTGTGGTTTTCTGCAAATTTTGCTTTCTGTTACTAACTCTGTTCAGCATTTTCTCATTGCTGCTTCTGTAATAGCTCTAATATTTAACTAAAATTTGTTTCCTCAACTCATCCAATTTTTCAACTTATTCTGTTGTTTTATCTTTTTTTTTTAAATAACTGTATCTCTTTGTCCATTTTTTCCAGGTATTTTGACCTTAATTGCTTTGAGAGAGCGGAAAGGCATTTTTCTCAGAGACTACTATGTTTCCTTTGATAATTCTTAATCTGATGCATATTATCAATCTATTTGATTATTTTGTGATTTTGTTTATTTTTATTTCATTTTATATTTTGGTATCTATGCTTGGCTTCCCATTCTCGAGTCTTTCAATTTATGGCTCAACTTGCATAAACTCACCCTAATCGAGGTCTGCTATTTGCACACATACAGACACACATATACATTGAAAAAAAGGATTGGTGGTAGTGGAATGGGAAAAAGAGGAGAGATAGGACAGCCAGCAATTAAAGCGTATTTTTCTGATACTTTATTTCCTTATCTGCTCGGTGTTTTTTAGTCCCTGAATTTTTAGAATGTTTTCTCAAAACTCCTTAGAATATGCCAAGAAAATCAATAAAGCGGTTTTTAAAAATTTTTGTTTGACAAACACTAATTTGTTATTTTTATGTGCCAGACACTAACCTAAGATCTCCACAAATATCACTTCCTTTAATCCTCGCTGTAACTCCACAGAGTTATTAGACAGTTAATTCTATCTAATTTTTGCAATTAGGTGAAGATACTGATTTACGGAGCAGTCTTGCTCAAAGTCACAACTGATAGGTGGTGTAATAGAGACTCAAACCTATACATCTATAAAACAATGTGCTATAAATAATATACTTGCCATCACTGGTGTGCTTATCAAGACCAATGTTGGCTGTGTCCCTTTGCCTTAAAGCATGTTTGAAGCGTCATCTTTACTTTTTTAAGGTATAAGCCAGGCTGGCCTGTTAGTTGCTAGTATTTTTTTGCTTTTTATTAAAATTTCCCAGTTTATTAGAATCTTCCTTTTTAAGTAACCTTACAGGATGGGCTAATCTCATTATTCTCTCCTGTGGCAAAAACATGTAAGGTCCATGAACATCTGTGTGTTCGCCCACATTCCTTAACCCCATTATAATTGAGCAGGGCCATTGGACTCGTTCTGGCAAGTGAATTTTGAAAGACAATGATGTGTACCTCTTCTAGCTTTTGACAATATAAACATCCGTTCTAACTCTCCAGCTCTCTTTGTAGTTACTCTGGTGGCCACCTGTTGGCATTGATGGACTCAACAAGAGTAGCAAGTAGGCTGCTAAGTCACTGCTTAGAGGAATACTCCTCAGGGAATTCAGCAAATTATATCAGACTTTGAGCAAAAGATAAAATTGGGTTGTGAGCCATTTAAATTTTAGGGCAATTCCAGCATATTCTAACCCATCCTGACTAACATACCTGCTGTGATTGCATCTTTGGACTTGCTTCCCATGAACCTGCTAAAATTAAATGGTGGTAAGAGCCATGTGTAGAAAATAGACCTGAATCATTCACTTCAGTAATTTAGATCTTCAGAGACTATTTAATACAATTCATATTAACAAAGTAACATATATATTCTTTCCATCTGTGTACAATAAAGTAAGAATCTCAGTTACCAAGAGCACTGAGAGAACTAGCTATCCTGATTAAATTTCTGATTAACGGGAGGACAATAAGAAACATTGCTTGTTTTCAATAATTGGTGTTAAAAAGCTTTAGCAAATACATTTATTGGCTTATCTAATTACTAAATATATCATGACTTTACTTTTGATCATTTATAATCTGAAATAGACCTGAGTTCATGATTTAGTCCCTTAGTTCAACTACAATAATTGAGACTCTACTCTATGCCAGGCACTCTTGGTTAGCTCCAAGCTTGTAAAACATGCAGCTCATAGGATTTGATGATATATTACACAATAATTTTTAATTACTTATTAAGCACCATAGCAGGAGCATAAACAGTGTAGTGAAAGAGGAGAGAAGAGAAGGGCAAAGTCAGTTACTGATAACTGGCTTAATAAGTGAGTTAATATTTGAATATATATTTAATTTTTTAAAATCTAATTTTAGCTTATCTGTACTTGTGTCTGTGAAAAGCAGACTTTTTTCCTGGATGTTTTAAAAATAAATGATACATATTCAAACAGTTATTCCAAAGTGCTGTTTTTGTGAGAGGATCCTGGAGAATAGAATTGAAAGAATAGAATTTTTAATTCCATATACTATTATTTGGCATTTATGATTCTTTTACTTGATTTACTTCTCTCTCTTTTTTTTTTTCCCTCCAGGGTAGGTCGGGCTTTGATTCTCTCTAATATGTGGACATTTACAAAGTAATTTTGACGTATATGGTCTACTTTAAAAAAGCTTCCAGGTAAGAAAACACTGTAATCTTTTTTTTTTTTTTTAAGATTTTATTTATTTATTTGACAGAGAGAGACACAGCGAGAGAGGGAACACAAGCAGGAGGAGTGTGAGAGGGAGAAGCAGACTCCTGGCTGCACAGGGAGCCCAGTGGGGCTCGATGTGGGGCTCGATCCCAGGACTCTGGGATCATGACCTGAGCCGAAGGCAGACGCTTAACAACTGAGCCACCCAGGTGCCCCAAAAAGTACTGTGAACTTTTAATTTTACATCTGAGGAATGTCAAAACAAGAGACACACAATAAATTGTCCATGGTGACCCAAGTGGTCCTCCTCTGCATCACTCCACTTGGAGGAAATAAAATACATATATTAGCTATGTATACAGGATATACCCAGGTCAAGACAAAGCAAGAGCTTGAACCATAAAGGTTTATAAAATAAATAGCAGAAGATAATGTAAGTGTAATCTAATGTAAAATAAATAGGAGAGACCATGTTTGTTTCAGACAGCTGATTCAAAACTCACAAGCTGACAACATTGTCAAAAATTTCTAGGTATACAAAAGCCCCACCACATTGTGAGTCTAACATGAACCTTTATATCATTTACAATGATAGTTCTGAAACTGTGTATGTGATGACTTGTCTTTTTCTGTCTTTTCCCTTCCACCAAAACCATCCAGTTTGAGTTGCTGATGCAAAAGTCTGGGCACATTCTAATGTAATAAAAAATGTAACACAAAGCCCACAAAGCCAGTAAATACCCTCTTTGTCTCTGATGCATGTCAGGAAATTGAAGTAAATAGATTTAAACCTCTAACATTACAGACGATGAGATTAAAAAGCCATTAGTAGTCATAAGCCCATTAGAACTCTAGGCACCAAAAGACTCTTAGAGAGAAATTTCTTGACCAGATATAAAACATATCGATATCATCCTCCTTTCATTATTCAATAAAAGATCTTATTGGATGCCTTGTTGTTAGTATTCTATTCCTTTCTGTAATGAGTGCTTTTAAACAGGAAAGTTTCATGAGTGTCCCTCTCTTTAAAGACACACACAAAAATAACAACAAAAGCGACGACTTGTTTTATTAACATTGTAAGTGAGGCAATATCATTTAATGGTCTTTTTCTGGAGGAAAAAGCATAGCTACTTTCAGTCTGTCTGTCAGCTTTCTTAGTCTTTTCTCTCACTGCCCACATTCTTCACAGTGACCCATGATAGCTACAGCGATGAACGTATTTTCCAGTCTCCTAAAAATAGAACTATGCACTCCAGCAGATGACCAGGAATAGAGAGTTTCTATTCTTATTGCTTCCTGTCAGAGTATTCATTCAAAATATTGTTTCAAGTTGAAATGAAATAGCCCTAAGCCCATCACTTAAGACAGGACAATGGGCAATGATGGGGGAAAGGAACATGGGATACAGAAAAGGAAAAAGTGCTGGTTGGTAGGTATGATCATCTAAGGCACTGACGGATTGACATAATGAATTAAGTAAAATGCAATATTTTAAAACAATTCATCTTTATTTGTGAAAGTTGCCTTCTGGCACACCCACTAAAATTCCAGATTTTTGTCTAAAATAGGGTTACATGTATTTTACTTTATTAAATGAAATGAAACCTTTATAAATGAGTGCTTATGCAGCGTAATTTGCCACTCCTAGTCCCACAGTCCTGGAAAAAAAGAAAGGACTGGAATGCAATTAACACTAAAGGGGAATTGTGCCATGATATGACTGGTAATTATTGCACTTGGCATAATTCTCTTTATTAATACTCCACTTACATCACTGCACTCTCCAGTTCTTTCTCACCATTTTACTTTATTAATATCTCACTTTGCTACATTTACAGTTATTTCCCCATCATTTTAAATTCATTCCAGTTTACTAGCATTGCCATATTAAATACAAAGATTAGGTGACATTAACAATTACTGAAATAATCTTGCAGTTGGAAAAGAAGCTTGGCTTTTATTACATTAATACAGCACTAATTGAAAACTGAAATTCTATCCTATCTTTCAACAACCTAAGTCAAAATTATCAAAATAATCCAAACTAGAGCTCAAAATATTTATTTGAATAATACCTGACTATATCCTGGTATCAGAATAGGATGAAAAAAAAAAATCAGGATGTGGTTTTAAAAATTTGAATGCCTCGGGATACCTGAGTGGTTTGTCAGTTAAGCATCTGCCTTCAGCTCAGGTCATGATCCTGGGGTTCTGGGATCGAGCCCGCATCAGGCTCCCTGCTCAGCGGGGAGTCTGCTTCTCCCTCTCCCTCTGCTGCTCTCCCTGCTTGTGCATACTCTCCCTGTCAAATAAATAAAATCTTTAAAAAAATGTTTTTGACTGCCGCATGACAAAGAGCAGATTGTAATTTGATAGTTTAGTAAATTGACCAACAATTGGATAAAACTAGCAGATGCCATTTTATGTAGATGTAAATGTCATTAATTATATAATTTAAGAATTTGAGCTTCTTTACATTTTCAAAAAAAAAAATTTTTTTAAAGTTCTACCTATTGCCTTATAACCAAGACAGCATCCTTACATGTAGTCTAATCAAAATACTTTTTTGGATATCTTCCAAATAGAGAATGGCCAGGGGTGATATTCCTGTCTTCAATAAGCAACTCATGAACTAGCTAGGTCCTTGTGTCTACCCCTGGATTAACATGAGACCCAGAAACTGTGGACCCAGCAATTGTAAGTATTGAGGCCTGAGCCTCTTGTTTCTATCATACTACACAGCCAATCCATTACAAATGTGCTAACCACACATGGGGTGTTAATTGGAGCTTGCCACCCCCTGGAACATGACAAATTAATTCTCCACCAGTTAGAAATAAACAAAACCCAAAAGAGCTTTTATTAACTATAGTGAATTTGGGACTCTATAACCCTTTTTGTACTACTCCATTTATTTACCACAGGTTTAAATGAAATTAAATTATATTTAAAATATCTCTATTCTGGTGACACAGAATGCATTATAGTAAAATGGTTAACATGTGAATTGTTTCCTGTGCTCTATCAATTGCATGATATGATGTCTTATTAATTGAAAAGTCACTTGACAGTTGGAATCTAATTAGAAGGAAACATTGCATAATGGTTAAGAAAGCCGCCGAGAAGGCAAGAGAGTCTTGACTCAGATTTTCGAAGTCTGAAAACTGTCTCTACTAATTATTTTTTATGTAACCTTGGGAAACTTGTCCTCATACGTAAAATGAGGATGCAAAGTATCTTAGGATTGTTGTGAAGATTAAATGTAAATAGCACACATATCGCTGAATACAAAATCTCTGTATATGAATCATAGCAACTCATATGTTCAAGTCATGGATTATATTCAGAAAAAGTCATCACATTTTCTGTTCTTGAGCAAAAATATTGCATTACAGAATTATGTATTTTTAAATTTCCTTTCAACATTTGGCAAGACTGTAACTTCTTTTGGTCATGTAACACAGTTATCATGGTAACCTTTATCAACATGCCAGAATATGTTACTTCTCTGTGCAAGATTCTTTCCAAAGCTTTTTATCCTAACCAGTGTAAGAGTCACAGTCTTTTAATGGCCTGTAGCATCTTATATTCTCTACCAGTCTTTCCAGTACTCATTGTGCTATTGGCACACTGGCCTGTTTACTCATCAACCGACCTTCCAAGGAAAGTAAGCTCCTACGTCAGGATTTTAAATGTTTCATTCCCCAGGTTCTGCATGATTCACTTTTATACTTCCTTAAGCTTTCTGCTTAAATGTCACTTTATCCTATCACTTTGCTGGCCCCCTTATATAGAAGGGAAAATCCTCCATCTTGGTTCTTCCCATCCCTTTAATCCATTTTTACTAGCCTATCTCAGAATAAATCCATGAGAGCAGGAGATTTTGTTTCCTCTACCTCCTTCAACAGTTCCTGGTACAGAGTAGGAATATAGCAGAATAAGGCTGGGCTGACAATTACAAAATCCATAGTAACAATAGCTTAAACAAAAAAGTTTGTTTTGCTCTCACATAAAAGTCCCTCACTTTATAGGTCTATCGGAGCTAGTGTGATGCTCCCACTGTCAGGGTTGGAGGTTTCTTAATTTCAAAGCCATAAGCTTCCAGGTGGATCCTTTAGCTTCAGTTCCAGCTCTCCAGCCACCATGCTTGTATTCTAACCACAGAAAGTAGTAAACAGAAATTTTCCTTCCCCTCTGCTTAAGAACATTTTGTAAAATTTGTACACACCACTCCCAGTGTGTATCATTGGCCATTAATTAGCAGTACAACCAAACTTAACAGCAAGAGAGGTTGTAAAATAGAGTATTCTGAGCAGCCAGATGTGCAGCTGAAATTTCATAGTTCTGGTATAGAAAATGGGGAGAATAGATACTGATGGACAACGAGCAGACTCTGGACCATTTCTAAATAAATATTTGTGGGAAAACTGTGTTAAAGAAAGACTCATTTTTAAATTCAATTTTGATTCTATGAATTGCAAAACCAGCTCATTCAAAAACAAAATATTTTCAATTCTATGGAAACGTGATGGTGGTGACCCAGACATAGTTGTTTTCATTCTTAACAAACTATTGCAAGGATGAATGCTAAATATTCATTGAAATACTTCACTTTGACTAGGAGTAAACACTGTACATAGAATCTAAACGTGTGGATTGAACTATTTGTTTTTCCATAGACCCAAAGAATAATGTTCACTAACTCACTTAACCTCATTCTTCTTTTTGATCCAACCAATAATGAATAGGGGTTGATTAGCTCAAGCAGGTAACCTAGAGTTCAGTAAATCCTCTTCTATTCTGCCCATTTCATTTTATGTCTTGAAGTTTCTAGTGGTAAGGTCTACTTTTAAGCAACTATAACAAAAAACTTCTTAAAAATAGTCTCACTTTAAAAAAAAAAAAAAGGCTTCAATGAATTTCCCCTGTCGATTGCATTTTCTGCCTCTGAGCCTTCTCTGAGCTATTTCCCTGATCTGTGAGGCAAGGGATTCTGGCTGCCAGCTTCCTGAGCAGATCTAGGGGAAAATTAACACATCCACAACTGAGCTCAAGAATTGCTGACATCTGGTTTACTCATTTTCACAGCATACTTGCACTGCACCCTATTGCCTTCTTCTTATGCACTGTTTTATCATGTGGCTCATTTCAAGAAAATGCATTTAACTTTTAGGTACTACTCTGTGGTATGAAGTGTGGCAAATAGGAAATAAAACAACCTTGAAAGAGCATTTCCACATATATGCAGCTATAATAATCACTGAATATCAAACCTCAGAACTTATGATATGCTCTATTTGGTAAAAGCTTATGAGACCAGGGACAATGTTGATATCCAAAGAAATCAATCTCACTTTTGAAGAGAATGAGAACAAATTATTAACAACAAATCATCTCTTTACGTGGATTGGAGTGTACTGCTTTCCCAGAAGAGAATAAGCAATAACTTCTACACATTTATTTGTTTAATGGTGCTTTTTAATAGAAGGGAAATAAAACCAAAGTTCAGGGCATTGGGCTTAATTTTGAATTGTACCTTTGAAAAATACCCTTTGTGTTTTCTATGCTCTACTTACAATTCAGATGCCTTATTTGTATGATTAATATAGAGAAACCTCTTTAATGTAGACCTCAATTTCATTTAGAATATGTGATAAAGCAAGTAGTATTACAATTGCTTTGATTCTATGGATATGTTTTGCTAAGAAAATTTATATTACACAGGGGCGCCTGGGTGGCTCAGTCGTTAAGCGTCTGCCTTCGGCTCAGGTCATGATCCCAGGGTCCTAGTATCGAGCCCTTCATTAGGCTCTCCGCTCCGCGGGAAGCCTACTTCTCCCTCTCCCACTCCCCCTGCTTGTGTTCCCTCTCTCACTGTGTGTCTCTCTCTGTCAAATAAATAAATAAAATCTTTAAAAAAAAAAAAGGAAAATTTATATTACACAGATTTATATCATAACATGCACAACAGGAGACATAATGAACACATTTTCTCCATCACTAATAGAAATTGATGAAGAATATCTGCCAATATATAGTTTATTTTGAAATGGTCTATAAACTTAGTATTATTGAAACCATAGTTGAAAATGTCTCTCAGTCCAAATTTGCATCAATTGTGATTTGTTCTTCTAATCAGTTACTAACAGTACTTTCTTGAATCTTCTATTTAAAAAATGGAACATTCTCTAGTCCTATATTATTGGTCTGTATTAGATTTCAACTCATCTAATATGTTTATGCTCTTTTGGAAAAGAAGTATAAGACATAGAAGGAGAATGTAATTATTACAGCATCATATTTATGAGGAAAATTATAATAAGAAATTAAGTATATTATAAAACCAAGAAATGATCATTTAAATACCTGTGAGGTATTCAAAAACATTTACCAACTGTCACTTGTAAAGGTGTAATAAATATGTTTTTGTAATCCTACTCATCAGGTATTGTGTAGGCAGAGACATGTTGAGGGTGGGGTATTAAGCTCAACCAGATTCCGTATGTGGTCATTAGGAAAGTCTTTAAAATGTGACTTAAATTTTATTACAAATCACACATTTTAGTTGTAAATTTATATAGTTGTACAGTTAATAAAACTCTATTTACTAGAGTAATGCTAGAGTAAATCTTACTTTTTCATTAATAAAAGGTTAGAATATCTAAATTATATAAGTGAATAATAATTTTTCAAAAGAATTATTACAAAAATGTTAAAAGCATTTTGAAGTTAAGTAACATTAATTCATAAAGTCAAGTTATTTAATAAATCAAATTTCTTCTATATTATTTAACCAAGTTCCACGTTATGTACATTTGTATCCATGAGAGAGATTGTTATGTGTTGCCTTCCCAAGAGACTGTCAGAAAAACCTTTTGATCAAAAAGTTAAATTTATTAGACCTAGAGCCTTCGGGAGAATCCAGTTTGAAACAGTCTTAACAGTGCTTTAAGGGAGGCATCAGAGGAGAAAATGGTTTTAGGTCTTGGACTGGATTATTTTAAAGTGCGTGTTGCAAAGAAGGGTACTGGTGAGGGTTGGTCCGAATTTTTGATATAATAGCTCAGGATTGGTTGGCACAGCATGTCAGGGATCTTGTAGCATGTGATGAGCAGCCGTTTAGTTTTTATGAGTACACTGTTAAGTGGTTCCTAGTCCTGTCTTCTAGGAGCAAATATTTCCTGGAGAAAGTAGTTCAGTTATTTCAGCTTGAACTCAGTATCATCTAACATAGGGATCAATGTCTGTACTGTTGTTATTTAACACAAGGACAGTTAATTTTTTCCATTTAAAGGGTTTTCTATTTGTATGAACACAAACAAAAGTTATTAACAAATGATAGATATTGTTCTCACATTGATATGTTCTTAATTTTAACTTTTATGTCTAAAATATCCTATTGATGCTGACTTTTCCATTGCAGTGTATCTCTACTTCCCCTTTAATTGAAAACACAGGGATTTACTAATCTCTAACAGTGCTATTATCAAAATATATCAAAACTAGAAAATAAATGAAAATCTAAATTTTTAATGACGATGGAAATTAAAAAATTAAAAATAGTTTTATGTAGATTATGTGATTTGACATTTAATCATATTCTATTGTCCTATCGTTACTTCCATTTAATATGTACTGATACCAAAGCAGACAAAAATTACGTGATTTGAGAGGTCACTCACATGTGGATAGAATTTGACTTGAATGTATGAGCTTAACACTATGGTTAAAGGAAAATCTCTATTTAAAATAATTTAAAGCAATATTAAGTAAATGGGGGGGAGGAGATATTATAGGTTTTAAGTGCACAACTGCATGTTTCTACCCCTGAAAAAAAAATCCAAGGCTTTTCCTCTTAAGAAATAGAACTAATTATTTAAGCTACCTACAGCATTTGGTGATGTAGAAGAATAAGAACTTGTTTGGGATGTGATCTTCTTCCCCAATTTTTTTTTTAATTTTTTATTGTTATGTTAATCCCCATACATTACATCATTAGTTTTAGATGTAGTGTTCCATGATTCATTGTTTGTGCATAACACCCAGTGCTCCATGCCGAACATGCCCTCCTCAATACCCATCACCAGACTAACACATCCTCCCACTCCCCACCCCTCTAGAACCCTCAGTTTGTTTTTCAGAGTCCATCGTCTCTCATGGTTCGTCTACCCCTCTCATTTCCCCCTCTTCATTCTTCCCCTCTTACTATCTTCTTCTTTTTTTTTTTTT
>NC_138382.1:40855389-40929858 GCF_054177405.1 Leptonychotes weddellii
CACTAGATTTTGGGTGTATTTTGGTCTGTTAGAAGAAAGTGCCTCCCAAAATTTTAAAGAAAGAAAAACATATATGTACAAAAATAAGGGTTGATATGATGAAGGGATGGAATATGACTGTAAATATGGAAATTATAAAAAATTTTATAAAAGGAATTGATAAGAAGTTGTTTGAAAAAAGAAAGAAGAGGATTAAAAAAAAAAAGGGGGAGAGAATGTGATCAGGCAGGGGAGTAGAAAAAAATCATACACTAGAGATTTAGGGTATATTTTGATCTGTTAGAATAAACTATCTCAAAATTTTAAAGAGAGAACAACATATATATATGCCAAAAATATGAGTAACTACTATGAAGGGATAGAGTATGACTCTAAAAATGAAAAATAAAAATGAAAAATAAAAATTTTTTTTTAAAAAAGGGATTGATAAGATGTTGGTTGAAAAAGGGAAAAAGAAAAATTCAAAAAGAAAAAAAAAGAAAAAGTTAAAAAAAATTAACTTTGAAAGACTAAAGAGTCATGGTAAAAAAGCCATGAATTCTATGTGCATTATTCCCCTAGAGCTGGAGTTCTGCCATTCTTATTGATCGGTAAACTTGGTCTTGGCTGGCTGTTCTCACTGATCTTCTGGGGGAGGGGCCTGTTGCCATGGTTTCCAAAAGTCTTTGCCAGAGGCGGAATTGCCCCGCCCTTGTTGGTCCGGGCTAAGTAATCTGCTCGGGTTGCTCTCCGGAGCTTTTGTTCCCTGCAAGCTTTCCGTACAGCTTTGGAGGCCGAGAGTGAAAATGGTGGCCTCCCAATCTCCGCCTCGGAGGAGCCAAGAACTCAGGCCCCGCTCCTCAGTGAGCCCCCAGAGAAAAGCAGTCAGTCACTCCTGTCTCCCCAGTCTCCGGCCGCACTCTGTGCTCACCCGGCCTGTGACCGAGCATTTCTATCTCTGGCACCCGACCCCGTGTGGAGTCTCCAAACCCAGCAGATCCCTGCGGTGTGCTCCCGCACCTCTCCTCCCGGGGGAAGAAGGGGAGTCTTCCCGGATCTGCCGCTTGTTGGGTCCCTGCTGGAGGAGCAGGGGCCCGACTGTGCCGCAGATCATGGTTTATAGCAACCCCAAGCTGAGAGCCTGAGCCTGGGCTCCGTCTCTGCAGCCGGCTTCCCTGCTCTGATACCTGGGAGCCCTGCTGCACTCAGGCACCGCAGTCTTTCTGTGACCCCGAGGGTCCTGAGACCACACTGTCCCACAAGGGTTCCACCCCCCGCTTAGCCACTGGAGTGATGTCCCTTGGCGGAGCAGACTTCTAAAACTTCCGATTTTGTGCTCCGCTGCTCTATCACTTGCCAGAAGCGGCCAACGGAGGCCCCTCCCCCGCCATCTATCCTCCTGAATATCGCCTCGGATTCCCTTCTCCGCACGTCCTACCTTCCAGAAAGTGGTCACTTTTCTGTTCAGAGAGTTGCTGCTCTTCTTTTTTTCAATCTCCTATTGAGTTATTAGGTGTTCAGAATGGTTTGCTCCCTATCCAGCTGAATTCCTGAGAGGAGATGAAATCCAGGTCTCCTACTCCTCCGCCATCTTGCTCCGCCCTCTTCTTCCCAAATTTCAGTTAACCCAGATTTCTGGCCTACTATGTCTCTTTCCCTTCTGTGCTTTCATACATAGAGTATGTAGCCTTTCTTGTATCCTCAAGGCATTTTGGATCCCTTTTTAGCTGTGTTTGCTCTGGGTTGTGGCTTTCTCCTCCCCGCATCTATACGAACCACTCCTTTGCTTTTTATGTTATCAAATGTACTGAGATTTTTTATTGGTTCTCTCTCTATACTCTGCATTGCTCTATGTCCAATTGTCTCAGTGTTCCTTTCTGGGGGTTTACATCTAGTAATTCCATTCTATAATCATACTTTTTGAGCAGCAATTTGGGGCCTGGGAAATATGAATCAGAGAAGGCTTGGCCTCACTGCCTCTTTATTCCTTAGTATCATCCCAACTAAATCTCACCATTTTCATCCCCTGTAGCTCACCTAAGATAGTTTGTGGTTTGGGTTGTAGGAAATATTATAGGAGAATACAAGATATGATAAATGGATAGAGTAGACAGTAGGGTGTTCTGAGGAAAGTTAACACCGTGGAGTAGGGAATCTAGCAGGAAGGAATCACAATTTTAAACAAAGCCCTAAATTATATGAAACATAAACTTACAAAATTCGAGGGAGAAATAGATCATACAACTATAGTTGGAGAATTCAATATTCCATTTTCAATAATGGATAGAATTACTAGGCAAAAGATCAACAAGGAAATAGATAATTTGAACAAGACTATGAAGCAGCTAGACCTAAGAAGCATCCATAGAACGCTCTGACAACAGCAGAATAAATATTCTTCTTAACTGCACATGGAATGTTCTCAACATGCTAGGCCATAAAGCAAAACTCAGTAAATTTAAGAGAATTGAAATCCTACAAACTATTTTTTTTCTAATGACAATGGAATTAAATTAGAAGTCAAAACCAGAAAGAAATTTGGGAAATTAATAAATATGTGGAAATTAAATACACTCCTAAATAGCCAATGGGTTAAAGAAGAAATCACAAAGGAAATGAGAAAATACTTTATGGTGATTAAAAATTAAGATAGCTTATTAACACTTAAGAGATGAAGTTAAACCTAACAAAAACAAAAATAACTGGTGAAATGGATAGACTCCTAGAAAGCCACAAAGTACTGAAACTGACTCAAGAAAAAATGAAAATCTGAATACCTCTATAATAAGTAAAGAAATTGATTTAATTAAAAAAACAAAACAAAACTACCCAAAAGAAAGTCCAGGCCCAAATGGCTTCACTGGTGAACTCTACCAAATATTTTAAAAATCATTAAATACCATTTTTCCGCAAATTCTTCCAAAAAATACAAGAGAAAGAAATACTTCCCAACTCATTATATGAGGCCTATGTTACTTTTATTCCAAAAGTAAACAAAGGCATAAAACAACTATAGGAAACTATACACCAATATATAGATGCAAAAATCCGGACCAAAATGTGAAAACACTGAATTAAGCACATAAAAAAGATTGTACACCATGAAGAGTTGGAATTTATTTCAGGGATGCAAGTTTGGTTTAACATCTGAAAATCAATTAATATTTTACTAGATCAGTGAAATAAAGGATAAAAGTCACATGATCATGTCAATAGATAAAGAAACAGCATTGGGCAAAATTCAACACAGTTTCATTATAAAAACAGTAAAAAAACCTCTAATACTGGAGCATACCCAATAAAAGGAAAATAACACAATTTAAAAAATGGGCAAAGCATCCAAATAAACATTATCCAAAAATCATATATGGATGGCTGTTAATCACATGAAAAGATTTTCAACATCATTAGCAATCAGGAAAGTTCAAATTCAAAACCTAACATGATTTTAGTTCAGACCTACACCGATGAGTATAATCAAAATGACATGTAATAAAAAGCATTGGTAAGAATGTGGAAAATTGGAAACTTCAGATATTGCTAGGAGGCTTGTAAATGATGCACCAGTTTGGAAAACATTCTAGCAGGTCCTCGAAAGGTAAAACATAGATTCACTAATTGACCTGGCAATTCAACTAAATATACCCAAGAGAAATGAAGATGTATGTCTACACAGAAATGTATACAAAAACTGTTCATAGCAGCATTATTCTTAGTAGCCAACAAGTGGAAACAACCCAAGTGCTTGCTCATGAACTGATCCAGTGGATAAACAAAGCATGATATATCTATTAAGTGGAATATTATTTATGAATAAAATAAAAGAATGAAGTATTGGTAGATGCTATAAAATGGATAATCCTTGAAAACATGCTATGTGTAAGAAGTCAGTCACAAATACCACCTATTGTATTATTACATTTATATAAAACATCCAGAATTGCCAATCTATAGAGACAGAAGGCAGATTAGTAGTGGCCTAGTGCTTTGGGAAGGGGAGAAAGAAAGGGCTTGAGGAGAAGTGAAGAGTGACTGCTAATGTGTATGGGGTTTCTTTCTGAAGTGATAAAAAAATATGCTAAAATTGATGGTAGTGATGATTGCACAACTCTGTGAATATCCTGAGAATCACTGAATTGTACACTTTAAATTGGTAAATTATATATATATATATAAATTATATACTAAAGAAGCTGTTATAAAATATCTATTTCACTAATTTAGTGAACTATTAAGTTTTTATGTACAATTAGTAATAAATTTGTATATTTATGTGTATGAGCAAAACTAAATAAACACAGGTATTTATGTGTAAGGGAAAGTAAAATTTACAGTATGTACATCTTCAAATGGTATTTGAAATCCTGAAAGAATTGTTTTCCTTTATAGAGATCACCTTTCATTTTAGTTAATAAGATTTATTCATTTTAACTTATTATAAAATCAGTGCCTAAGTGAACATGCACACCCTTCTAGGAGACTTCTGATGGTTAGCAATGAAAATCCCAACTACTGAGTTTTTATCATTAAGACTAACAAACCCACGGGGAAGGACAGTAAGAAGACCAAAATTCTATGATATTTTAGAATTTCCTTAAGGAGATATTAATTTTTAATAAAACATCAACATTTTGGTCCCTTGGTTTTTAAACAAATGGTTGCTTAATTGAATATGTGTCCTAAAGCACTATGGTGATCATCTCACTTCCATAATATTATTCAGACTTTGCTTCAAGCATATGCATTTTGATACATATTTTGGCATTTTGCAATATGTACATACTGCATAATCATATGACATGAAATAATCAGATAAAACATAGCATGTTCAGTGACTTGAGAAATAGAGTTACAACGTAAGTATGTTCATTATGAGATTATGACAGTATATATATGTAAGACAAAAGGAGTTTGTTTACAATATTAGTATTTACAGGAATTATATTTTTAGCATGTCTTATACATATCTGTTGCTAAATTGGTAATTGTTTTTCCAAAGTCACAAATGCAAGAACATATTTTTAAAAGTGTTCTATGTATATTAAATTCCCTTCCTGCTTTTGGGAATTTAGAGTTCTTGGCCTATAATTATGGAAACTTTTGACATTCTTTTCACTTTCTATGCCAGTGTCAAGCAACAATAGCAATTCCTCTAATTTTGACAACCTTGAATGATTTGGGTATCTACATAAACATGATCTTTGCTCAGAATCTTCTCTGAGATTGCCTTCATTTCTAGCTTACTTTTGTGAATTCTCCTAAAACAAGAAAACAAGTGAAGAAAAATGTACAGTGAAAGAAAATAAATCTGGGCTTTCACTTTCTGCTTTTGATGTAAGAGTTAAAAAAAAAAAAAAGCCAAAAACCAAAACCTACCTCTTTTCCTGTAAATACATTTTGATATTGAAACATTTTATTTTTAATCTGGTAAGTTAATCAGAGAATGGTAATAAACTTCTAGTATTGTGAACAGTGTTCTGATTCAGTCCCACTCAAAACAGTTGGATTATTTTATGTTCCAAAAGGATTTAACTCTAAGGACTAGTAGTAAGGTCTAAAAAGTCTGAAGCAGCCTACTCCCATTGGACTGAAAGCTCCCTTCCTACTGAGGAACAACTGCAGAGGGTGGTGTCATAATTAAGCAGGAGAGAGGCCAGGGAGAGACAGGTAAGAGAAGGTACAAACAAAAGTAGAGGAGGGGAACAGGAAAAAGAAAATCTCAAGACAGCAGTTTACGGTAATTTTTAAGTACCCTAACATAACAGAAGGGGGAGCTCTGGGAAGTTAGAAAAAGCTATTTAAGTCAAGCATTTTTTTTTTCTCTCTCTGCTTGAGAAAACTAAATCTAAATAGAAACGTACAACAGAAAAATATCAAGGTTAAATTTTATAGAAAATTAAGGAAAGATACTGTAGATCATTATAACATCATTATAGCTATCGGAAGTATTGAAGTACCAAGGGATAAAATTAAAGGACATAGATTGCAATGTACTATATCAAAACAAGTTAGACATTAAGAAAACATACCAAAAAATGAAATAACAACATAAACAGAACTACAAACTCTCAAAAATAAGTGGCAGAATTTAAAACTAGAAATAATATCAAATAGCTTTAAACTGAAGACTAACTAGAAGAAACACATGACAAGATAACACAATAAAAAAAATCTTAAGGGAAATAGGTGTAGAAAATAAGAAATTAAATGTAAAGTAACAAAAGAAATGATGAAAAATTCAAGAGAAAGGGGTATGTATTGAAGAAGAAAAAGAGCACTGAGATAGTAGAGGTCCTAAAGAACTTGGGAAAGCACCAGAGAAAATTATGAAAATGTACATTTCAAGGAAACTCTTTAGAAAATATTTAAACTTTACATTAACAGACATACTGTGCACCTGAGAATATTGACAATAATGATTAACAAGACCTCTTCTAGTAAAAGATGGAGCATTTGACCCTGAAGGAAAATAAAATTAGATTATTATCCGACCTTTCAATAGTGATTTTAATGCAAAAATATAAAGTAACATACTTAACTTATTCAAGGAAAGAACATATGAACCATGAATTTTATATCCAAGGAAAATTGATATTCAAGTACAAAAGAGTAAAACTGTTATCAGCTAGTTCAAACTTAGAGAATATGGTTTCTGTGACATCCTCCTAAAGATTTTGCTGAAGAACAAGCTTCAGAAAAACAAAATGACTAGAGACACAAAAAGGGGAGAGGTGGTGTGTATTAAATATATAGTTCTTATAGAATCAAAATTAAATAGGAATGAAAAGGGAGAGAAAATAGCATGCAATGCCTCTTTGATCTGATAATTTAGATGCAGTACAATGATTGAAAAATGAAGAGGATAATGGGGCTAACATATATCAATATTAACCATTTTCAGTAAAAAATAATTGGTGATAACAGGATTAATATCTAATATTAATATTAATCTAAAACTAGTAAATATAAAGAAGACACTGAAAGTATGTAATTATGAATTAATTCTATCAGCCCATTCTTCTAGAAAACCAGAACTATCAGTGTGAAATTAAGGAGATTCAGATGTAATATAGAAGAGGCTTAGTAAAAAATACCGTGATGCCACATATAGAGTAGAAATATCAGTATAAAACATGAGGTATTTTACCTTCAAATATTTATATGCAGCTTATGTATATACACACACACACACACATATTTCCTATTTAGTATATATTCTTAGTATATATCCTTAGTTATCCATTAAAAAATCTTAGAACAATGACTAGCACAACAGCAATTTGCTTTCCTAGCACTAATAACAATCTTGATTTATCATTTCCTATTAGAAGGAACCAGAGTTTTGTGGAAAAATGACTGATTTCCCATTCTGGACAGAAAACATACAAGATGAGGCTAGGGCATCTTGACATACCAGTTATCAAGAAAGCTCTCCGAAGAAAATAAAAGGACTTAGGTGCCCTCTCCCCCTCCAAAAAAAAAAAAAAAAAAAATATATATATATATATATATATATATATATAGCATTACTGAATACAAATATTAGAAACTGAGTTATTTTAGCCATATATTGGATTTAAAACATGGTACATAAAGTAACAACTTAAGTTCAGGCAAAATTTCCAAAATAATTAATATTCCCTTGTTGGTAATTTCTTTGAGAATCAACTTCTGTGATAAAATGTGCATCTCCTCACAATATGAGAAAAGTTTTGTTTCTTTGGGCCCAGTCTTAAAAAGAATGCTTAAATATTTAAGAGATTGCATCATGGCTTGCACCCTGTGTGCTCAATAAACACAAATTGATTTTTATACCATCTCCAAGTCAGGTGGTTACAAAACCATTCTGAAAATGTCACTGTTTCTCTTTGTTTTGAATTTGGACTTTGAAACAAAGAAGTTGTGTTGATCTAATATAGGTCACAGGATTTTGATAGACCTGCAGCATGAATAGAATAACAAGTAGATGTTTGTAATTTATAGGATTTTCCTTAAAAGAAATGACTTCCTACTGATTACCTGTCATATTCAAATCTTAATGGCTGATATAGATAATATAAAATAGCTTTAGTCATAAAACTAATATTCATCTGTTACATATCTATAATAAATCATTGTATGTCAGTAAGCCACCTCTATTTTTTTTTTTGAGTGTTAAGATAATTGTAATGAACATTTTATCCAATCTTGGTATATACAATAAAGTAAGTGAGCTCTTTTTTATGCTTAATACAGTCATTCAGGTAGAGGGCTTAAGGATCTGTCTAGGGACATGTCTATTCAACCCCATTGGTGATCTACAGTTCTTTTTTTTTTATTATTATTTTATGTTAATCACCATACATTACATCATTAGTTTTTGACGTAGTGTTCCATGATTCATTGTTTGCATATAACACCCAGTGCTCCATGCAGAACGTGCCCTCCTTAAGCTACCTCTATTGTTACCACGACAAGCATTCAAGACAATGTAAACTTTTTAATGGGCACAGCCAATGAATAACTACCACTCCTACTCCTCACATATCAACTCCTCCAATTGCTGGAAACATAGAGATTTTTACACTTACATTTTTGCAAATTGAGTCAGAATTTTTTTTTTTTAGAAATCATTATGCATTTAATTATCTTAAATTCAAACTTTAACTGGCCCATAAAAAAAAATCATAGTACATTACTCAGATTCATATTTTAATCAAAAATAGTTCAGATTTGTGAATACCTTAGCTGACTGATTAATGTATAAATATTAATTTTTAAATATTAGAATAATCCAGAAAGACACACGTCTAGTTTATTATTGATTGCATCATCAGCCTCTGATTACTCTAGAAAAATTACTTCCCAAATTATCGGCAATGTCACTGCTCTACAGATTTGATGCCTCCTTTAGCAACCTTACTGATAGCTAATTCAACACTTACTTATTTTTAACTGCACCTGTATCGGTTTACTTTGTATGCATAGAAGTCCCTTGAAACCTGAGCACTTAACCCTTCTCCTGTTTTCAATGCTAAAGTGAAAAATCTCCCTACAAAAGTGTCAAATAAGTTAGCAATTAGAGAAGTAGGTCAGTTTGGTAACACCGAGTAACAATTCTTCATTATTTATTTTGGAGCGTTTAAGTAAAAAGCAGTTCAGTATTTGTCTTGAAGCATTGCCAACTACTAAATACTTGCCACACCCATTCAAATGTAAATACAAAGACATAATGAAAAGTTCAAAATACATTATCCCAAACCATACCTATCTTGATCTAGCAGCTTCTGAGTGACATACTTAAATTTGAAAAAATCCAGTCTCACTTACTTAGTACAAATCCTCCTGCATTTTCTGCATTGAACACAGGAGAAATAATAGGTAACCTCTTGTTTCAGAAGTACTTTCATTCCTGGTAAGTTAAGATTTGTCATACTCATCTCTAGCTGAGGATTGGTGACGAGGCTTGGATTTAACGGGATAGAAAATGACAGGTTAATAAAATTAGAGTATCTAAGGTGAAACCCTTTAAACAGTACTTTCAACCAGAAAGAAAAAAAAGGTATACCAGTACACAGGTACAACACATTAACACGTGTCTGTACATAGATCTGGGGTCTTAATGGAAAGTATTTTTCCTGAAATAACTTACGCTAAACCTGAACTTCTGTGGCTATGTATATCAAATTTATAAGACCTGTGGTGTTAAAACCAATAAAATACAATTATAATAAAAATTAGTCCAAGGCTGTTATATAGACACCCAATAGATGCATAGGCAAATCCACTGTGGAATAAAAATAGTAAAACTAATGTTTTTGGTTCTCTAGAAAGCAAACAGAAAAGCAGTTTTTAAATGGTGTCATTCATAACAGAATTAGAAAACATTAAATGCCTGTGAATAAATATGGCAAAATCTCTACCCTTATAAATACAAAACACGATTAGGTTTTTTAAAATAATATAGATATATTTTCTTAAATTGGAAAATGTTCAAATATTTGAAAACTCTATTTTAAAACTGTTCTATAAATTCAATGAAATCATGTAATCCTATAAAAGTTTGTACATTTGTTTAAATCCACAACTTCTTTTTAAAGTGTCCATGGTAATTAAAAGACCTGAACAGTGAAGGAAAACTAGAAAAAGAAACACACAGCTGGAGAAATTAAAGATTTAGATATCAAAATCCATTATAAATATGTAGTATTTTAGAAGTTGTGGTACTTAGTATAAGAACAGACAATAAACAATAGAACATATATCATTGGTCTTTTGATAAATGACTACAGGAAGAAAAGGATAAAGTTTTCTCTTAAATGGTTTTGGTTCAATTAGACATACACTTTTTTTAAAAAGGGAATAATAACCCTTGATGAATATCATATGCAAAAGTCAATTACAGATACATCATGGACTTAAAAACTTTGCCTGCTCCAAGGTAATAAATATGTTTTCATCTAAAAGCTCTATTGTTTTATTTTTCTCCTTTAGCAGAATACAATGTAGCAGGATATTTGATAAATTAAATTCCATTAAGGTTAAAATATACCATTAAGAAGGTGAAAATCAAACCAAATAGCATGAGAAGATGTATACAACGCATATATCTAGCAAAGACCTGTACCCAGATAATATAAAGGGCCCCACAAGTACGCAGAAGCAGACAGGCCAGTAAAAATGTGTAAAAGGTTTGTAGGGTCTCTTCAAATGAGGATTTTTCCAATGGTCAATATGCATATTAAGAGGTGTTAATATGCTTATTCATCAGAAATGAAAATTAGATACAAATACACAGCCAAAAGAATGGTCAAAATAAAAATGACACACAGTGGTAAAGTTTAATGAGGGTATAGATCAATGGAAATTTCCATGAACTTTGGTTGGGAGTATAAATTGATAAAAATCACTTTACATAATAGTGCTGCAACATCTACCAACATGGAACATATATTTACTGAACCAAGTGCCAGAAAATAATTCCCCTTTACTCCAAAAATGCATGCACATATACATGTATAGGGATGTTCCTAGAAACATTATTTACAATAACCGAACACTGAAAAAAATGAAAACATCCACAGTAGTAGAATGCATCAATACACTGTGGAATAGATAAAGAGCATTGAACAAACCACATGATACAACAAAATGAATGAAATCCCATGCAAAACTTGAAGAAATAAAGCTAGAGATAAAAGAGTATATATGATTTTTATATAAAGTTTTAAAAATAGGTAACACAACATGTCATGTGTAAAAATGCATATTCATTTGGTAAAACTATACCCAAAAGGAGGAAAACATTTATTTATCATTGCCATCAAAATAGTGGTTGTATTCAGTGGGGAAGAAAGGAATTTTAATTGCAAAGCATCATGCAGGGACCACCTGCAATGCTGACGATGTTTTA
Source organism: Leptonychotes weddellii (assembly GCF_054177405.1). NCBI lineage: Eukaryota > Metazoa > Chordata > Mammalia > Carnivora > Phocidae > Leptonychotes > Leptonychotes weddellii. The sequence continues at coordinate 40,866,761 of NC_138382.1, forward strand.
TTTCTTGACCTGTAGGCGTAATACAAGGGTAACTTTAGAGTAATTTATTGCAGAGTACATACCTTTTTGTGCACTTTATTTTTGCCTTTTATATAGTAATGTCATCATGAAAAGTTTAAAATTTTAAAAAACTACAAAATATGTGTGATTTATTAGGCAATGTTTCAGGTTAAGTGGACCATCTGATTCTTAAAGGCTTTAAGATTGACAGGTGCTGTGAAAATGACACATTGTGTCATGATATGTAAATTATGCCAATTTTAGTTTTGAAAAGCTTATTTCTAAGATCACTTAAGAGGATATTAGCAAGGAAAACAGTTTAGTTTGAATTAGAACCACAAAATCTAAGTGGCAGTTATAATAATTAAGATAATTATATTTAAAATTGGAGTCAAAGACATATTTCCCAAAGAGGACATCTCAGATATAAAGATAATATGCTCTGCTTTATTATCATTTGCTTATTATTATGTGTACTCCTTAAAGATTTTTAATATATTTCTTAGGCATTGAATATATCACAACTTACCTGCTTAGTATTTATTTAAAATAGTTTAATTTTGGGGGCGCTTGAGTGGTTCAGTTGGTTAAGCATCTACCTTCGGCTCAGGTCATGATCTCAGGGTCCTGGGATCAAGCCCCACGCAGGGCTCCCTCCTCAGCTCCCTGCTCTGCTTCTCCCTCTCCCTCTCCCCCACCCATGCTCGCGCATGTGCACGCACTCTTTCTATCAAATAAAATCTAAAAAAAAAGTATAATCTCTTACATTTTTTTTCTAGTTAAAAAGCTTATATTTTCTCCTAATGTGCTATCAATCTGTTCAAATGTCTGTAATATTTGAGGACCTGCTGACAGTCAAACATTTAAGCCTACCTTAAAAAAAAAAAAAAAAAGCCAGGTTATGCAATGGTGAAACAAGGAATTCAGAATGAAAGCGTTCTTTTTTTGTTTTTGTTTTTTTTTTAAATAACACTTTTGACACAGATTTAGCTCAAAGGAACACATTCTTCCTAACTTTATAAATTAACCAGAAGAGCCCTGAAATCTTTATCACTTAATTTCACACATACCATATTCTCTAACTAAAACTCTCAGGATTAAGATAGTCTAGGAAACACTGCATTGATTATTTTTATTTTTTATTATTTTTTTAAAGTTTTTTTTTTTTATTCATTTGAGACACAGAGATACAGAGACAGCAAGAGCAGGGAGAGAGGCAGAGGGAGAAGCAGGCTCCCTGCTGAGCCAGGAGCCTGATGTGGGGCTTGATCCCAGGACCCTGGGATCAGGACCTGAGCTGAAGGCAGACGCTTAACCATCTGAGCCACCCAGGCGCCCCTGATTATTTTTATTTTTTAAATAATTCTTTCTTCTAACAGCCTTTCTGTGTTTTAGTTTGTTGATAGGTTAATAAGCATGATATGAATTAAAAGTTCTATGCTTAAATGCTGTTTGACAAATGGAAATAGATTTCTTGACCACAGGATTTCTCCTACTCTTCTATTTGCTAGTGCATACCATGACTCTTAAAGAAAAAACTTTCAAGTATATAAGACCATAGAATCTTTTCAAGTAAGTTCTTACTGGCCAGGATTTGCAGACTATACATTGATAAAGTTGAGGTTAATTCTAAGTAAAAGCCACAGCAAGCATTTCTACCATTGTATGATGGATGTCATGAAACAAACAATATTTTACCTATTACTTTTATCAGCTTACCTGATTGACTTCCTTCAATTCTTTTTAAGGCATTCATTTATATTTTGCAAAGATATCGGCTTTTCTGTTAGTATACTTCTCAAACTTCTTATTTCATCTTGGTAACTGGGAGGTTATGGATAAAAGAATTGAATTGTGAGAGTTTAAGATTAATATGGCTGTGACGAATATTTTACACTAAAGTTAAGACCTCTTTTACCTTAGCAGTGCTAAGTAGGCATACTTTTATATCTGTTGGTCATAGGACTCAGTGGAGGATTGGTAAGTGTTATACCTGTAAGCTTCCCAAGACTGCCAATAAAATTAAGATTAAAACAGATAAACTAAATTTACATAAGCATAGTTTAGGCAGTCAGCTAGATTTCTGAAAGCACATATTCTGAGTCTTGGATCTGAGCCAAAGGCATAGAGCCACATTTGGTGTTTTGCACTGGGTACAGATAGATGGTCCCGTAGGTTTACTTCATTTTTTTTTTTTAATTTGAGGTTTATAGGATTGGATACTTTAAATGAAGAGAGAATTTTTAAGACTGCTTAGTTTCCATGGAAGAGTTTATTTGGCTTTATAAACTAATACATGTCAATTATGCATCAATTGACAGTTAAGAGAGTATTGAGATTTATTATGAGAGATACTGTGTAATCCATTTTAAATTATAGGACACTAATATAATTAGATTTTTAACACATAAAAATTATAAGGAATATTTAGGCACTTAATCGGAATTTTAAAAGCCAGCGATAACAAGTTAATAATTTTGACAACTAATAGAGTATCTATATAAATGTCACTATTTTATTAATTGATATTTAATTTGCTCTAGCCTGCCTTGGTAAATGTTAATTAAATGCCAGAAAATTCCTTATAATTTTAACATATTAATAATCTTATAATTATGTCTTTATTGCTTACATAATTATGAGTTAATTACACAGCTACTAGATTTACTGTACCCTTTATAGAAAGCTCAAGACTATCTGTTTTTCTCCACAGGTCAATAAACTTGATTGCCTGTTAACCACTTTCAGTCATAGAACATCAAAAGCTGTTTGTGAATAAATATACATTTCCATCCAACCCAGTGAACATTATATGCCAAACTAAGAAAAATGAGCTAATGGAAATCTGCCATTATTCCTTTTATTAATCTATTATTTTGTACCTTAGAAAGTCTGTGTCAATTTAGGAGAAAATGGGGATTGTTTCCCAGACTTTTCTAAGATGATGTATATAAAAAGTATTTTCTCTCAAAGTGCTTTTTATGTATAGTCTCATTTTATAGATACAGTAACTTTATAAAATTCAGTTATCCTCATTTGACCAATAAGGAAACTGATATAGAGATTAAGTGACTCTTAATATAATAACCAGTATAATAACATATTGCTTAACCCACACACTGACCTTTGTCACTCACATTCCCTTGCATTTTTTATCATTTTTTACCACCCTCCCTCCCGACTGTCAACTTCCAATCTAGGTTAATTGTCATACTCTTTTTATCACTATTTTTGGTAGATAACTAAACATATAAAGAAAAGCATAAGTACATAATTGATTCTTCAACAAACCCATGTTTCTCTCAACTTTTTACCACTGGGGTCAAGCCTAGTGATGAAGAGGCCCATGCTTTATTCACTTTTGGATTCCTAGCTGAGGCTCTTTGACACGGCATTTGACACAGATGTATAAGTGAATTCAAATCTTTTAATCAAGTCAGTTTCCTAGTTCTCGTGATGATCATAATGGAACATCAACAACAATCCTCAGATTTTAAGTCTGCTGCTTTCTTACTGGTGGGACAATATTTTTGGCTAGAGAGAGACCTTCTATACCACTTCCCCATATCTGCCTCTCATTCTCAAATTTCAACCCATTCTCTGCTTATTCTTTCTTACTGCAGAAGCAGTGATTCTATTTTTTTTTTTTTAGGGCAATTCCTCCATTTATGTTCTTGATAATCTCTATTTTTATCTCGTATTTATAGCCAACCACTGATTTTATAAAAAGTACAAATGAAAAGCATATACCACTAATTAAGGAATAAACAGCATAATTTGCATGTCAAAATCACTGAAGGGAGGAGAAACCTCATTATTATGTACTTTATATTTACAGAAATATTTTATAGACAAATTTGGATTTTTAAAATTTTAATTACATGTTCTAAAATAAAGCAACCATAACTCAACACCCTAGCAATATTAATGTATAATATTAGTCTTTTTTCAACATATTGTATCATGATGTAATAGAAAAAATGAAACTGGATATTATGACATGTACTGTTAAAATTTTTTATGGAAAATGAGGTAAATGGATTAGAAAGCTTTTGTAGCCTTTTCTAATTCTAGATTTAAAATCAAGATATTCTGCTTTACATAGTATATTGCTTGGAATAGATTGTTAAATAAGCAACAATCACTTCTTACATAATCTCATTCTTGATATTATGAAACAGTATTTTATTCATAATTATACAAATTTTATCAGAGTGATTCGTGCATCCCATGAAATGGTCTGCATATTCAGACAATGCAAAGAGACAGACTGTTACAGGAATCAGTGTAGAATCTGCTACTCAGCCTGGTTTCCAATTTTCTTCATAATCTGATATCACACTACCTAATATACTTTCTCAGCTCTCTTCGACATGTAAGTAGCATTCTGATCTCATACTACCTCCATACTTTGCTATTCTACAGCTTTGACCAAAAAGACTCTTACTCAATTCTGAGTATTCAAATTGTTCTCCTTTTTAAAGAACCAACCAAATCTTATATTTTATCATCTTTATGACACATTATCAGACATTCTGGCCTTCACTAATCTCCTTTAACACTAACGTCCCTTAGTAAATACCATTCATTTGGTTGATCACCCCTCTTAAATTGTTACTTTTTCGCATGCATTTTTAATTTTTCCTAAACTGTGTCATTGGCTTTTTCAGGTTCATGACCAGGACTTAGTTTCTGTTTTCTCTAACAGCCTCAGGCATTGCATCATGCATACACCAGGCAACAAGCATTGTGTAATTCTTATTTGAATCTTGTACTAAGGCAGTGTTTTTTTATTCTGTGGTTCTTTGGTGAAAGACAATGCATTACCTAGTAGCTTGTAGAAATAGAGACTCCTCTGGCCTGTTCTAGATCTGAGAATCATGGATTAAGGCCCAATGCTTTTCAAAAGGAGCCTCACTAATTCTTGTGCATACTACAGACTGGGGCAACCGAGTTTGTATCTAGATTTCTAACACACAAACCTTACCGCTCACCTTATTTTAGTGTTGATGAACGTCAAAAGGAAAAGGATACTGTAATTTGTCAAACACTTTTTGAATCTTTAGCTAGATATTATTAGGGTAGGTAGACATACTTCTGTTTCCATATATGCCTTTTTATAGGTAACATTTAGAATATCACAACAAAAAACTATGAAACACCAATGAAAAATCTTGACAATTTTATCAGTTGGTGTGCTTTGAAATCTAGTTTGTATAGTGAAAGAAACACTTCTTGTGCTGAACAAGTTAATTTTAAATCATTAAAAATAGACCTATTCCAAAAAAAGTAAATTAAAGAAAATTCAATGTATATCACTTTGTTCTCCCTAAAGATATACATCATTTTTTAGGAGAGGAAGAACTTATACAAAATATAATTAAGAAAAAAATGAATTATCCTATTTGTTTTGTTTTGCTTTTCTATAGGTAAGAACCACTTTGTAATTTTATCAGGGGGAAAAAAAATGTCTTAAAAGACTGCATAGGTGAAGCTCCATTCTAGATTAAAAGATAAATTTTATGGGAAACCAATTTCTCATGAGCTTTTCAACTTAAAAATGATTTTTTCCAAAGCCAATCATTACCTTTAGTTTAATTCAACCAGCCGCTAATCAATCCAGAGCTACCTGAACATTCTTTACAGAGGAAGTTGGTTCATAGATTCAAACTTCAATTTTTAATTGCTTGACTTTTAGTGTGGAGGGAGAGAGATAATATACTTTCCAGGTATGCATTTAATTTTTAATTTCTACTTCTGCCATTCTGAAGGCCATTGGGTAGCCTCATCCTGCTATAAAGGCACCATTCCCAGAGGACTGGACATTTAGGTCCTGGAAATGAACAGCTGCATGGAGTAGTGGTTTCCAAGGCTCACATTAGTACCACACTAATCCCTGTATATTTGCAAATTGTTATGATCATTGCTCAGAAATGGCATCAGTTGCAGCTGCAGCATTCTGAAAATATTTCAGACTTGTGATGGCTGGAACAACAACACAGAAATTATAATCATCTGACATCCATCACCACCGCTCCTTCACTTGATTGCACCAGTCAACAAATCCTGGGCAGGAAGACAGGGAAATAAGGAACTGCACAAGCCTTGTCTATTAAAGAAATCTTTATTTTTTTTCCCTTTGATTCTCACCATTCCATACTTCTGCCATCCATTTCAAACAGTATCCAATACACAAATAGAAAAAGAAATATGATTTTTCAAAATGTCCATTAATGTACTACTTCTTAAGAACTGAATCAACAACAAGCTTCTAAAAAACCTGCTCTTGTGTAATGTGAGGTTGTTACTCAATATTATTCTGAATGTGATTTTATTTTCAGTGTAAACATATTTATCTGCCTATTTTTCTCTTCTTATTCTCCCTCTTTGTTTTCTCTTCTCTTCCTACTGAATGACTAAGTATTATCAATGTATAGGGTAAACAGGATTTCTTTTTCAATGCTACTGTTTTATCTATGATCTCTTAGTCCATATACTATGGCTCAACAATTTTCTACTAAAGGCTATTCTGACAATCATTGTCTATGAAATCACTATAGACAGTTCAACCTACAACATTTTTAAAAGTCTCAGTTATAACCTTGGTGTTACTAGTTTTTGTTTAATCTCTCAGATAAGCTAAGCAACTTTATAAGGTCCAACACTGGGCAATGCCTTTTACTTAATATATGCTGAGTAAATGTTGTAGAATGAACTAATGGATGAATATATAAATATTCTGATGACCTATTATAAAAGTATATTTTGTCTTTTCAAATTAAGATTCAATTAGACCAAAAAAAAAAAAAATCCTAGTGTTGTAGCATGTAATACAAAATCTTTCATTGGCTGACTTTTGCTTGTCTCTTATCCCTGTTGCAGACTCCCTAATTTACCACATCACATATTATACCTGAATATCCTTAGATTTTAAGTATAGAATGTCATGCTTTGGCCATGATACTTTCTCTGTGGGAATTCTGTTCACTAATAACATATCTCAAAGGACACTTTCTCCAGAAACCTATTTAAAGCATACAATTCAATATTTTAGTAAAACTACAGAGCTGGGCAACCCTTACCAAAATCTAATATAGAATATCTTCATCACCCCAGCTTAGATTCTCTTAATTCTTCCTATAGATTTGTGTTACTATTCCATTCCATCCTTATTCCCACCTGCCTGCCTTCTACTGCTGTTATATAGTATACTTGTATAATATAATACAAATTACATATATACATACCCTGTAACACAATTGTATACATATTATTGTATTCGGTTTTAGTCAATTAAGAGAAGAGAGAAGAAATTTGTAATCACGCTATCTTTTCTAACCATATATATAACATATGGATATATATATTTTTTTTTCTTCACCAGAATTCTGTTTTTTCATGTGGCTTTGAATTTAAATCTGCTGTTACCTGCTTTCAACCTGTAGAATTTTCTTTCATTACTTCTTTTTTTCATGATTTTTTTTTTTTTTATTAACATATAATGTATTATTTGTTTCAGAAGTACAGGTCTGTGATTCATCAGTCTTACACAATTCACAGTGCTCACCATAGCACATACCCTCCCCAATGGTCCATCACCCAGCCACCCCATCCCTCCCACCCCCCTCCCCTACAGCAACCCTCAGTTTGTTCTTTCATTACTTCTTATAGATATAATAACAAATTATCCCATATCTTATTTTCATTTTTGAAAGATTCTTGGTTTTTTACTTTCAGAGCCTTGAATATGTTGTGTGCCACTCTCTGGTCTCTACTGTTTCTGATAAGAGGTCAATGATTAATCTTACTAGGTTTTCCTCAAATGTGATGAATTGTTCTCTTTCTACTTTCAAAATATTTTTTTTTCAACATTTAACTGTAATGTATCTGAGTGTGGATCTCTTTGTATTTACCCTACTTGGAGTTCATTATATTTTTTGGATGTATATATTAATATTTTTCATCAAATTTGGAATATTCATAGCCATTATTTTCTAAAACTTTCCTTCTGTTATTTTGTCTCTCTTCTCTCCTTTTGGAATTATGCATCTGAGTGTTCTTAATGATGCCCCACATTTTTCTAAAGCTCGGTTTATATTGCTTCACTTATATTTATCTCTGTTCTTCAGAATGAACATATTTATAATCTATCTTTAAGTTTGCTCAGTCTTTGTTTTACCTCCTTAAATCTATTGTTGAGCATCTGGTGATTTTCATTTTTATTAACTGTAGAATTTCCACTTAGCTCTCTGTTAGAGTTTCTATCTCATTATCGATATTCACTTTTTGCTGAGAAATCATTATTGTGATTTCCTTTATTTACATGTGGCTTGCTTTAGTTCTTGGAACAAATTAATACTAGCTGCTTGGAAGTCTGCTAGCAAAGTCCAAAATCTGGGTCCCACAGAAATAGTTTTTGTTGTATGTTTTTGTTTGTTTGTTTCATTTGTATGAGGTACACATTCTAGAGCTTTTCATGTCCCATAATTTTTTTGGTTGAAAACTGTATTTTAAGATAGTATATTGTCAAAACTATGGAGACTGATTCTCACCCACAAACTACTACAGGGAGTTTTTTTGTTTTTTATTTTTGTTTTTGTTTTGATTGGTCATTTGCCTCTTTGTTTAATGACTTCGTCAAACTGACTCTGAAGTTTATTTTCCATGCATTTTGAATCCTCTGATGTCCCTGCCTAGATTTTTTTTTCTTGTTTTATCTTTTAGCCTGGATTCTAAGGGTTTTCCCCTTGGTCAGCATAAGCCACTTACTGATGAAAGAGTATGTTTCAGCCCCCTGACCAGTTAGATTTCTACTCTTTATTGTTGGCTATGTGTGTGGCTTGTGGGCTGTTATAGCTGTCAGTTTCTGGCAAATATTCAGCCAGAAACTAGTAGCTTGGAAGTTCCCACTCTGATTACTTCTGAAAGGGCATGACCTTGGGCATACACACAGTCTTTCAGACTTCCAGGGCTGCATGTTCTTTTATTTATAATAAATACACTTCCTAGAAGTTGTTCCTTGGTTAGAGTAACTTAATGTTAAGCCAACATTTGATTAGAGATTTTAGTTAAACCCACTGTGCCAATTGTTTTCTTCCCTCTATTAATGGATATGTGTGAGATGTGGGATGGTTTTCAAGCGTCCCCCACATCCTTTTCTGAGATTGGGTATAGCCTAGTGACCGTGCACAACCTTCCTGGTTCCCAGAGTTGAGTGTGATCTCAGGGGCTCCTCTTGTATCTTTCCCTGTTGCTCTCCTTTAAATTTCTGATCACTCTACTGTGTAGCTTGTTGCTGTCAGGATTATGGACCTACCAGACTCTCTCAATGGCTTTCTCCCAAGATCTTCTGCAAAATGGGGCTAGGGAGCACAAGGTACACTGGTGACCTTCTCCACTTGTTATGAAATCATAGCCCTAGACAGGGAACTACAGGGCGAGGGAGCTTCCTTGTTTGCCACACCCATCCAGAGTAGAGTTTCCACAGACACAGCTGGGGAGTATCATGGGATTAGGTTGTGCTTCAAATGCCACCGACTCTTGCTGTTCTTACTAAGGTTTAGAAGATTTCCTCAAATGAATGTTTCTCCATTTACTATATATCCTTAGGACAATTTCTAGGGAATTTAATTATTATCACCATCATCACCATCATCATCCTCAATAATGCAACATGGCCAAGTAGGGCTTATTATAGGCATGTAAGCATTTCTTTTCATTAATGTGTCTATTAACATAATTCACTGCAGTATTAGACCAAAATTTTTATTTATCTATTTTTTAAAGATTTTATTTATTTGATTGAGAGAGAGTGAGAGAGAGCACGAGAAGGGGGGAGTGGGAGAAGCAGGCTCCCCGCTGAGCTGGGAGCCCAACTTGGGGCTTAATCTCACGATCCTGGGACTGTGACCTGAGCCAAAGGCAGACACTTAAGTGACTGAGCTACCCAGGCACCCCTAGAACAAAAATTTTTTAAATGTATATGGCAATCCCCTTAGATTCTAAAAACTCAGTGATGAGACACACACTTAAAGAGAAAGCCTCATTAAAGTACTTTCTCATAAAAAATATTTTACAAGCATAATTTTACTTATTTATGTATTTACCTATTATTTCAACCAAGGAACCACATAAAGACCTCCTTTATCATCACAGTCATTTAAAAGTCTTCTGAATGTATGTAAAAGAAATGAGGGATAAACATTAAACAGGAGAAAGTAAAATTATTCTTACTTGTAGATGATAATACTTTTTATTTTGAATGCCCAAGAGAATTAATTAAAACCACAAGTGATATGGTAATTCAATAAGGAGGGTGGGTAACAACAACCAGTGAGGTAATAAAATTGAAACATTATTTATACAAGCAAAACCAAAATAAAGAAAATACCTAGGAATCAATAAGAAACATACAAGATCTGCTGAAAGAACAATTTTAAATGCTACTAGAAGTCACAAAACAATACTTGAACTGTATAAAGGCATGGTTGGTTCTGTCTAAAGTTGTATGGCAAGTAGAGCTGAACTCTAAGCAGTGGATGATTATAGTTAACTGGATAGGCAATCTGTTTAGTGACCAAATATTCTCCCCCAAGGACCAAGTGGTTACCTGACATCTTTGTCATGCTAATGCAACATTAGAATGCAGTCCTTGTTAGAGCAAACACAGTAAAGGACAAGAATATTCTGTACTCTGAAGACATATTAGAATTCTGTTGGAAGACAACTCCCTAGAGACTGAACTGCAGTTTTGGGGGTGGCTAATTTTTTTTTTAAACATCATTACTGAACTTCATATATTCCCTATCACCAACAACAACCCACCCAGGAGTGTAATAATTGATGCATAATAACTCCTAGAATAAATGAAAATACTCTAAGGCACTGGATTGTCTTCTAGGATAAGCGAGTATATATAGCCTAATCTTACAAATGAGTTTAGTGAACTCTATTTACTGATGTTAAAAATATATATATTGACTTTTGCTTGTAAGGTTAATAAACTGTATCTTAAAAAGGTATTCATCTTTCTATATAAATAATGTCCGAATATAGTGCCTCCGTGTTTGGGTAAGGTTAATAAAGCATTTTCTTTTTCTGGAGTCCAGAATAGAAATGTTTCTGTGATTCTGCTTTTACAGAGGAAATTTATTATATTAGGCCACAGCTGTAAATTTTCTCCGTCCAATCCTATAAATTTCTTCTAAATGTTTAATGGTTTATAACTGTAATTATTCTTGTGTGCCAACATTAAACTTTAAAAAGTTTAATTTGGAGACTATTCGGAGAAACTCATCTTTTTTACAGCCTCATAAATAGTTCTTTGATGAAATGAGCAGAGGCTCTGTGTCTGCCCGAGGTGAATACAAATGACACCACATAGACTATTCTCACGGAGAGGAAACAAATACATTGATGCCTAGAGTGATCAACTGGTGCTCAGTAGCAATGGAGAGTGATAGGTTCAAAGATGGGAAATGACAGGGTTCTCAAGCCTTAAGTCTATCCTCTTTGTCCCCATCCCCCATTTTCTCCTCCACCTTATTTTCCTGAAAGTTTTTAATATTCCCAACCAGTTCTAATCAACAGAGGATGGTGTAGGGGTAGTCACCATGGGACATACAAATTCCTAATCCAGAATATATAGTTCATGGCTTCTATTTAATCAATATATCTCAGTGTCACTTTTAAATACTATCTAATGGAGAGTGCATGGCTATGTTATATATTACTAAGAATACATTTTCTTTGCAGAATTCAGTTCCTACATTGTACCAGTTCTGGAACTAGGGTGAATGAGAGCGTAGAACATTTCGAAGTAGGCTATGAAAACTGAGATGAATATTGGAAATACTCAAGTGAGCAGTTATACACAGAATGCTTCCAAATGTCAGTTTATACACGTGAGTTCTTTTAAGTTCAATCAAGATAGAATAACCAGTCAGTTTTCTTTAATTAAATTCAAGGGACAAAAATTCAAAACTTTTGCTATCTAGAGGTATGTAGAAAGATATGGGCAGACCCTGAATAAGACTGAAGTTTTAGTTTTCATTTTTTAATTATTACATTATTATGTGTTAATCTATATTTTATCACAAAACAGTGCATTTTCATTCTGTATAAATGTTTGAATTGAAAATATTCCCAAATTAATTTATAATATATTAACATCTTACCTTAACCCAAGAAGTATTTAAGATGACAGACAATGAAATATATATCTTAAATAATTATTTTTCTATATATTAATATATACATGTTTGTAGCATATACTTTTTTATAATTTTAAAACCAACATATAATTAAGAACAAAAACATACAGAAAAAATAGGTTTAAGCACAACTAAAATAATCTATTTTCCTTTCCAAAGGAGTCTGTTCACTCTACAGGTGTAATTCACATATCATGGGAATTGCTTAGCCTAGTGAGATCTATGTCCAACTTCTGACTTACAGAAATGTAAGAGAATAAATTTGTTTTTTTTTAAGCCACTAATTTTGTGGTAACTTATTATAGCAGTAGAGGAAAAGAATACAATAAAAATGCAGCATAGGTGTTATATGTAAAGATAAAATGTATGACAAATATAGCACAAAGGTGGAGAGGCGAGAAATCAAAGTACTAAAATAGCAAAACAAAGAGTTAAAGAGAATAAGCCAACAAAGGAAATAAAGTAGAATCATAAAAATATATAAAGTGACCCCAAAAAAGTTAGAAAAAGAGAAACAGGGACAAACCAGATGAGATCAATAGTAAACATATAAGAAGATGATAGATTTGAGGATAAAGATGCTGATGATCGCGTTAAATGCAAATATACACCAATTAAGAGTCAGAGAATGTCATATTGAATAAAACACCAAGACATACTTATATGCTATCTATAAGAAATAAACTTTAAATATAAACACACATATAAATTTAAAAATTTGTATGGGAAAAGATATACTATGGTAATAGTAATCATAAAAGGGTCGGTGTAGTCACACTCCTATCAGACAAAATAGATTATAGACTAAAGAATATCACCAAAAATAAAATGGCTATTTTATCATGGTAAGAGGTCAAGAAGTTAGAATAGTCCCGTATATTCACGCATATACCAGAGTTTCCAATACATGAAGCAAAAATGATAGCATTGAAAGAAGGAGAAGCCAATCCACAATTAAAAGAACAGATTTTAATACTCCTGTCTCAATAATAGATAGACCGAGGAGACAGGAAATCAGTAAGCATATAAAAGATTTAATCTATACTATCAGCAAAATTAACCTAATTGACAGAGATTCTCAGTCATCAACATTCTTTCCTAGGACACATGAAACATTTGCCAAGATAGACTATATTCTGGGACATAAACAAGTCTCAGTTGTTTAAAAGGATTCAAAATATAATTTTCTGACCAGAATAGAAATAAAGGGGAAATCAAAAACAAAATGGTCTCTGGACAATCCAAACATAAGCATCAAAATGAAAATTAAAAAGATATTCTTAATTGAATGAGAATGTAAACACACATAACAAAACTCATTTGTTAAGTACTAAATTAATAGCAATAAAGGCTTATACTACAAAAAAAATGTCTAAAACTAATGAACTCAGTCTCCATGCTAAGATACTATAAAGATAAAGTACAATTAAATGTAGATTAGCAGGGAAAAAAAACCCAAAGCAATCAGAATGGAAATATGAAATCAATTAAATGGGAAAAAGAAAACCAATGAAACTAAAAGATGCTTATTGGACAATATCAATAAAAAACCTTCTAACTAGATTGAGAAAAAAAAGGAATGAGAGAAGACCACTATTTCCAAAATTATGAGAGAGTTGCTATCACTACACGTTTTACAAATAATAAAAGTATAGGTAATAAATATTATTACTTTATGCCAATTTTTCAAACAAATAAAATTGAGTGTTCATTGAAAGGCACAAACTGATACAGCACACTCAAAAAGAAACAATAACCTAAATCTCTCTATGAAAGAAATTTGAATTTGCATCTAAAAAACCTTTCCACAAAGAAAATGCCAGATCAGAATTGCTTCCCTCGGGAATTCTACCAAACATTTCAGGAAAACATAATAACAACAATGCAAAACTCTTCTAGAAGATAGAAGAAAATTTCCAATTCTGTGAAGCTGGTATTACCCTGATATCACAATCAGAAAAATAAATGAAAAGGAAATACAACTACAGTACTCTTTTGTGAACATAGGCACAAAAATTCTAAACAAATTTAGAAAAAGAAATCTATCAATATATGAAATATATGTTTTATTCATGAAAATACAGGATTTATCATAGGAATAAAACATTGGTTTAATATGCAAAATCAATCAAAATGTAATTCAAAATATTTATGACTTTTTTTTAAAGAAAAAACATGTGGATATCTAAATAGACATAGAAAAAACATTGGACAAAATTTAACATTTATCCAGATGAAGATATCTCAAACTAAGAATAGGAACTTTGTCAGCCTGATAAAGGGCATCTACAAAAAAACCTGTAGCTAACATCATACTTAATGGTGAGAAACTCAATTTTTTCTGAGATTGGTAACAAAAGAAAAATATCTCCTCTTACCGCTCCTACCCATCATTGTACTAGAAGTCCTAGTCAGTGAAATAGGAAAACAAAAGAAATTAAAGTCATACAGGTTAGAAAGAAAGAAATAATACTTCCTAATTTCAGATAACGTGATTATGTAGAAAATCCCAGGCAATCTACAAAAAATATCACAAAGCTAGTAGGTGAGTTTAGTAAGGTCACAGAATAAAAAGTCAACACATGAAAAATCAATTGTATTTCTATTTACTGGCAATTGACAATTGGGAACTAACTTTTTTAATATAAAAAATCACCCAAAGCTTCTTTAATCATTAAATGTATCATACTGCCTTTTAGTTCTCCCTGCCATAATAGTGGTTTTTTCCCATTGGCTGATGTCTTTCTGGCATACCTGATAGAGGAGGATTATTTAATCTCTCTGACAGGAAGAGCCATGTCCTTATTGGGATTCTGTTGAAGGTATCTTTCCTGATCCTCTTTGCTAGGGTTTTACTATCGATTTATATTCGTCTGAATCAAATCAGGAATTAGAAATCACACAGTAGGTTAAACAGGGTAAGTGTGATATAAAGAACTATGAAACTCTGCTAAAGGCCTGACTATAAATGTAATGAAACTCTGTATCATGCCACAGGGATAAGAGATAGTACCCAAGGAAGGAAAAACTTAGAAGAGTTTCTGACGTTGTTGGAGAAGGTTTAGTTTGGTCTACTGGATAGCAGAGACTTTTGGTGGTTTGCCCAAGCCAGAGCTGGTCTGCAGTCCCTGTGTAAGCAGGAAGCAACATTCCTACGCTGAGGGTGAAGCACCTTTCTGGGAACACTCTAGAAAACCGCCCAAGGTCCTGCCTGAGAAATTATGGTGCAGATACAGGCGGGCGATCTTTCTAGAGCTGATTTTCGTGTACAGGACCTACTGAAGGTTATTGCCAGGCCTAGCATAGGCCACAGTGTTGGGGCAGAGATCAACCAGATGTTCTCACCTGCATACAACTAGCCCACCAAACCGCAGCAGAAAACAGCAAGAAGTCAGTTCCCTAAACTCCACCCCATGTCTCTCCAGTGCCCTCTACTGAGAAGCATAATATGACGCTCACCACACAGGAGGGATGCCTAGAGTTCTGTCTATTATGAACGAGCATGTATTGAAGGGCAAATTTAGAGTAGAGAAGCAAGAAATTGATAACTGACATACCCTTTAAAATCTTACATCCTGTACTTTTGACATAGGTCAAATGGAAAGTGGATTATCCAACTGTGTGCTATATAGATATATTTTCACAGTCATGATTGATAAGGAAATACAAAGTATAAATTTTCTAGACATAGTTAATATGAGGAATCTTTAAAATGTCTTTTTAAAATTTTATCCATCTCTTTTTACCAACACATTTACTGTGGTCACTACATTTGCTATGTGCACCTCACACTGTTCTTTCATTCCATTTATCCTTTGTATTATCTTAACTGTATGCAGCTTTTTCTTTCTGTATGCAACCTCATCCCCTTTACCATCCAGATTTTTTCATGACCTCATCATCTCTTAATTTTTAAAATAGGATTATTGAGTAATAATTGACATAAAATAAACTGTACATATTTAAAGTGAACAATTTAATAAGTTTTGACATATGAATGTAACTGGAAAATCATGACAATCAAGATAATGAGTATAATCATCAACCCCAAAGTCTGTGCATGCTTCATTGTACTCCCTCATTCTTGTTCCTCCCACCTTTGTGGCTCATCTGCACACAGCCACAGATCAGCTTTCTGTCATCATAAGATTTACTTATTATCCTTTTAATAATTCTAGAATCTGTAATGATACCACCTCTCTCATCCCTGATTTTGGTAATTTGTGGATTCTCTCATCTTTTACTGTTCAGTCTGACTAGAGGTTTATCAATTTTATTAATCTTTTCAAAGAACTAGGTTTCAATTTCATCTCTTCTATTTTTTCCTATTTCATTGATTCCTGGTCTGATTTTTATTATATTATCTATTTAAAGGTAATTTAATTTGTTTTTTTATGTTGCAAGATGAAAGACGAGATCATTGATTTGAGGTCTTTCTTCTTTTCTAATATATATCCATTTAATATTTTTAAATATTTTATCAATTATTAATAAAATTTTCATCATTATTTTATAGCTGAAGCTACATCCCACAAGTTATACATTGCACTGATTATTGACAAGTATGTTACTTAGTTTCTGAGTATTTGGGAATTTTCCAAAGATCTTTCTGTTACTGACATCTTATATCTTATATATTTAGTCACATATTTGTGTTCTTCATTTATTTGTGACATCATTTTCAAAATATTCCACCCCTGAACAATATATCCTCACTACTATGTAATGATACAGGCGGGACACTTGAAATCAGTAAGAAGTCCAAGTAAAATGTATATAATAGATCATATAAATGGAGGTGGAGAGCACACACAAAAAATATTTTTACCAAATTCCACATGGTATTCATTTAAAAGGCATTAATTTAAGCTCATATAACACTCATTAATGTAAGTTCACATAACATTTGTGACAGACAGCTGACTAGTAAACATGTCAATATTTAGTTCTTGCACAGATCAGGCCCCCAAAATCTGCTTTAATAATGATCATTTAATGACAACCCGTGTCTATTATAACTAGATCTTCATGAAACTTAATTATATTTATTAAATAATATATTAATGTAAGGTATTTGTTGAGGATTTACAACTACATAGTGGAGGGCGCCTGGGTGGCTCAGTTGGTTAAGCAACTGCCTTCGGCTCAGGTCATGGTCCCAGAGTCCTGGGATCGAGTCCCACATCGGGCTCCCGGCTCAGCGGGGAGCCTGCTCCTCCCTCTGACCCTCTCCCCTCTCATGCTGTTTCTCTCTCTCTCTCAAATAAATAAATAAATAAAATCTTTAAAAAAAAAAAAAAACAACTACATAGTGGATATATTACTTTATATACTCATAAGTGTCTTTTAAGAAATCATTAAAGCATCTATTTAACCTCAATAATGATCCTATTAAATTTCAATTTAATGCCTAGTTAAGTATGTTTAGGGCAAATCATTCAGGCTACGCCCCTACAGACAAAATGAATTAAGGAAGCAAAATAGTTATCTGAATAATTTCAGCCAAAAATAAATTTTAAAATCTACGTTAGGACAAATGTATTCTTTGATAATTTATTTTATTATTTAAAGATTTATTTATTTATTTACTTATTTATTTATTTGAGAAAGGAGAGAGAGTGCGTGCATGCACTATCTGAAGGGGCAGAGTGAGAGGCAGAGAGAATCCCATGCAGATTCTGCTCTGAGTGCAGAGCCAGACATGGGACTCAATCTTATGACACTTAGATCATGACCTGAGCTGAAACCAAGAATTAGATGCTTAACTGCCTGTGCCACCCAGGCACCTCAATAATATATTTTAGATATCTCTGTAATTCTTGGGGGTGCCTGGGTGGCTCAGTTGGTTAAGCAACTGCCTTTGGCTCAGGTCATGATCCCGGGGTCCTGGGATCAAGCCCCACATTGGGCTCCTTGCTCAGCAGGGAGGCTGCTTCTCTCTCTCCCTCTACCTGCTACTCTGCCTTCTTGTGCTCTCTCTCTCTATCAAATAAATAAATAAATAATCTTTTAAAAAAGATCTCTCTGTAATTTTTGAATATTTTTGTTTTCAAAGAATGAAGTTTATGTGCCATTAAAACTGTAATAGAGGCTCTTCAGGATAGTAATTTTTTTTTTTTTGCTTCTATATACTTTGCAGTGAATAGACCAACTGGATCAATCAGGATACATAGAGGTCATGCACAAAAAATTCTAATACAAACTCCTAACCTGAATTGGAAACACTAAATGATATCTATATAGCAAAAGTTTTTGTGGATTATGGAATTGTATAGTTTTTTATTACAAGTTTTATAAAATATTATTATACTGGAATTTTCTAAGTGTCGTTAATGTAAAAACAATTCAAGAAGTTACCCTAGTATTATCTGCATTTGTATAGGAAATAAATACTTTAAAATTGTCTCAACTATGTAAAAAAGAAAGCACATTATTCATTATTTGATTATCTAAAATCATCAGTCATATGGTAAAAGATAAATTGAGGCATATTAAAAATGTTAAAGAGTTTATTCCAAACCAGAAATGGTTAGAAGCACACCTCAGATAGGACCTAGGGGAAAGACTTCTGTAGAGAAGGTTTGGAAGCAAATGGGGCACCTGGGTGGCTCAGTCGGTTAAGCATCTGCCTTTGATTCTGGTCATGGTCTCAGGGTCCAGGGATCAAGCCCCACATTGGGCTCTCTGCTCAACAGGGAGTCTGCTTCTCCCTCTGTGCTCTCCCTTTTTCTCTCTACCTCTCAAATAATTAAATAAAACCTTAAAAAAAAGAGAGAGAGTAGTTTTAGAAGCAAAGAAAGGGAATTTTTTGATTGGCTATAACTTAATGCCTGGTTGACTATGATTAGTTTTCCTTAGGTTTGGATTTCTTAACCTTGAGGCATTCATAGGCTTAGGTTTTGGTTTGCCTATTTAGGTCACCAAAGCATTAAAATCACTGTAGTATAATGGCTTCCTTGTTTAGTTAATTTAACATATAATATTTACTTTTTATTTATTTTTTTCTGGATGCTACACATGTTTGAAGATTAAAAGTGTGTAGAAAGGGGCGCCTGGGTGGCTCAGTTGGTTAAGCGTCTGCCTTCGGCTCAGGTCATGATCCCAGGGTCCTGGGATTAAGCCTCGCATCGGGCTCCCTGCCCAGCGGGAAGCCTGCTTCTCCCTGTCCCACTCTCCCTGCTTGTGTTCCCTCTCTTGCTGTCAAATAAATAAACAAAATCTTAAAAAAAAAAAAAAAAAAGAATTAAAAAAAAGTGTGTAGAAATCTTTTTCATTCTAAAGGGGTAATAAATATGCAAATCAGACCATTAAAAAGTATAAATATATTGTGATAAATACAAAAAAAAGTGTATAGTTGAAAATATTTGGGTATTCAGGGAAATAAGCAATTATCTCTAAAGGAAAGAAGGAA
The DNA here is from genome assembly GCF_054177405.1 of Leptonychotes weddellii. Taxonomy (NCBI): domain Eukaryota; kingdom Metazoa; phylum Chordata; class Mammalia; order Carnivora; family Phocidae; genus Leptonychotes; species Leptonychotes weddellii. The sequence goes on from NC_138382.1 coordinate 40,886,384, forward strand.
AGGAGGTTTTGTGATAGGAGTGGCATTTGAACATATTCTTGAGAAACTGGTCAGGTTTGGAAAATACAGAAATCAGCAAATAAAGGACTGGAAATACTTCAGAAGAACAAAGTTATGGGAATGGAAACACTTTATATGAGTCCAGGACATATTTTCTGACAAAAATGACTATATGAGAAGGGAAATAGTGCAGGAGATCATTAGCAATTGACTGGGACAATGAGAAATGAATGTCCAGGTAAGGAGTTTGTATATTGATGAGGTTTATTAAAATGAATGTTTTGATTATAATTTTTCAAAGAACACCTTGTATTTAATAACCCAGATGTTTCCATTGACTGTGTAACTCATATATTATTTGTTTAAATAAGCATGGGGTACCTGGGTGCCTCAGTCAGTTGAGCATCTGATTCTTGATTTCGGCTCAGGTCATGATCTCTGATTAATGGGATGGATCCCCACATCAGGGTCCACACTCAGCGAGGAGTCTGCTTGAGATTCTCTCTTCCTCTTCCTCCCCACTACTTGCACACATGTGCACTCTCTCTCTTTCTCTGTCTCTCTCTAAAATAAATAAATAAATCTTAAAAAAAAAAGCTTAAATATACTTTGGCTGGGAAAAGAATGAAAACCAAAATGTTTCTTTCAGAAAAATTCTAATATTAAGAGGACCCCTGAGAACACTAATCTTGTGTCAAATTTTATTCCCTAAAGACTTCTGATGTCCAATCAATGAAAAAAAAAAAAGAAAACCCAAAATGTAATGCTCTGAAAGTCTGTGTCCAATTATTTCCCTAGCTCTTCTTCCTACACCATTTCTACAACATTATTCACCTCTAGTCCCCATTGTTTCTATGGCAAAGCAGCTCTTCAAGTTCTCATAAAAAATGATCTATAATCTCATTGAAATTGATAAATTAGTGACTTAACATGTAAATCACCACCTTGGAAGAAGAGCAGGAAGAAGCCTAGGTAAGTTCTCCATAAGAATTAAATGCTAATGCTGAACTTTTGGCATCAATAAAGTCAGTTGGTATATTAGTTAGGACTCTGGTTTGCAAGTGGCCTAAAATTCAAACCAAACAAGCTTAAAGGGGGAATTAGTGGTTGATGTAACTGTAATATTAAGTGCAAGTTTCACTTAAGAGGCAATTAGGTGGAAGCACTCCGATAGTGTCTCATTACCATAGTATTTTCTTTTTTTTTTTTCTACTCACAGCCTCTCCTTTTTCCTGATTCATTCCATATTCAGGGGAATTTTCTGTCTTTCCAAGACACTGATAACAGCTCGGGATCTGATATACCTCAGCTTGAAGCAGGTGGTAGAATGCAGGTTTCTTTCCCAGAAATTCCATTAACAGAATTAGTATTATCTTGTTTCATTGGTTCTGATTAACTCATAAGTGCCTGTTGCAATGACAGTGAATGGAATGCTTAGATGAGCCTGGGCCCAGGACAGCTGCCCCATTTTCCACCTATGGGTAGAAGTGCCTACAAGTGGGAGAAAAGGTGTTTGCAGGGGGGTGGTGGGAATTGGTTGTGCAACTATCAGGAGAAGAGACCAAATGCCAAGTAAAAAACAAACAACCAAACACACCTAAAATTTAACTGATCCCAATCTGACAGGTGAAAATTATTTTTTTTCTATAGAAACTTCATTACTTTTGCAACAAAATTTGAATGGTGTTTTGTCAAAATATAAAGTTGACTTTGATTAAAATTTCATGACTTGTGAATTGTTTGTGCTTTCAATAATAGTGTCAGGTGTGGGCAATTTATGTGGCAATATGAAATACTCCTGAGACTTCTCTCTCAACCAGAAAACTCATATTTTGTTCAGTGTCAAGTTTTAGATTTTACTGCTCTCCCACTTTATCATTCAGACTGAGTCACTTTTACTTTATCTTTCCCTTTCACTGTTCTTCTTCAACCATACTATCAAATGAGGCCAACTGACTCCTGGTATAATTTCTGGACCCAGATACTTCCTCTCATTATCAAAATGTGTTACCTTTTGCAATCCACTTATTTTTGAAAGTAGTCATTAAAAAAAAAAACTAGTTTTTAGAAGAACATTTGTGAAGGTCTTGATTGAATTCTTACAAAAAAAAGACTATAGTATTTATTTTGACTAGAAATTAAAAGAATCACTTCTAGTCAAATATTGTATTCAGGATTCTGAACCAGCTGCTTCTGCCTTTCATGCCTCAAATGAATGGACTCACCACCCAGAAAAAATCCCACCCTATTATTAGTCAAAGAAGTAGTGTAAAAGAGTTTGACACCTCATTAGGTAGGTAGAGTACAGAATAAATGAAGAACCAAATATACTTCTTAAAGTGGTCGAAAGATGATGTTAAGACTCCCTAGGATTTCACACAATAGTTAATGAATTTGAACTAAATCTGTGCCACTGTGTTGTTTTCTCATCATACTATTTATGTTTTAGAGGCACACTAATATTCGGAATGTTAAGAAATGTTATAATGCTATTTTAAATTGATACGACTTTAAATTTGATCTCCACCAGTAATGTTACCCTTTATCTTTTATGGTACTATTCTCTCCCTGATCTGCTGCTTATATGACTCTTTGTTCAGGATCTCTTCTTGCTGGAAACCCCTCCTTACCTTCACTGTAGTTATTTCAAGAACTCCATTGATACTTCTGTCTCTATACTCTTAATACCTTATATAATACTTCTATGTGAAATTCTGTGACCCAGGCACAAGCAAACTCTCACTAAAGGTATTCTATTCAAACTAAATGTAAGACTTCAGGAAAAAAAAAATGTCCTGTTCTGTCATTGTTCATGTGTTTTCTTTCCTATGGGTTGTCAACAGGGAATCTACAGGTTCCAAAAAGTTTTTCAAATCTGAAAGCAATGCAACAAAGAAAGGTCAGTCATTTTTACTCCCTTAAAATTTTACTGTGCTGTAGATAGCCATATATGTTTATATATGTCTTTACAAATAGATATACATTAATAATGCACATATTTATATTTGGCAAAAATACATATACAAACAGTTGTACTTTTTGTTCATTTCCTTTCTTCTACATGAACATGAAAAATTTGGGATTTATATTGAAGTCATAAAATATTGTCCTGAATTGATTACTGGCCACAGTCTTCAAAGCTGAAAAAAAGTCAAAAACAAAAAGCTACACAAAATTCTATATTATTTCTTAGAGAAATCTCAAAACATAAAATAGAATGTTATGTTCTTCCACCAAATATTTGCCTTTTTGCTACTAAGCACCAAAAATGAGGAAAATCATTTCAATTGAAGGGGAGCAGAATTTGTCACCCCGAAATATGCTTCTCTGGCATAGGATTATTTTGAGCTCATTATTTTTAAGAAACAGCAGACACAGAAGCTCTGAAAATGAGAAATTACCCTTTATAAGGGAAATTTACATTTATAAGGGAAATTACCATTTATAAGGGCATCTTCCTCTCTCAACCAGGAAGAAGATGACCAAATCTCTATAAACACTTATCAGTGGAGAAGGCACCAACTTAAATCTGGATAACAAACATCCTTGTTTACTGTGATTTCCCTGATAACTTCCCAGAACTCTCCTTGCCCCACCCCCAACATCTTTCTTTCCTCTTTAGCTGTGTGACTGGTATTTAAGGAGGTCCCTTGGGCTATTTCAGGGAGTTACTCTGTTCTTCTGGCTATCTCATATGCATAACAGGAGGTATACATGTTATTAAATTTCTGTGTTTTCTTCTCCTGTTTTATCACCAGCAGTGGTACAGGGCAGAAATGGGGAGGTCTCAGCCAAGAACCTAGAAGGGTAAAGGAAAAATTAGGTTTCCTCCCTTACACAATCCAACCAGGGACTGAGCTAATCCAAATGGTGTTTCAGAATTTGTTAGAAGAATTGATCTTTGTCTGGATTGTCCATAGTATTTACCAACCTCCCCCCTTTTTTTGTGGTGTGTTCCAATTGGGTGGGAGCTGGTGGCTCAGATGGTGAAAGAATCCACCCAAGGCAGAACAATGGAGATAGATTTTTTTTTGTAATAGAGAGGTTTTTTTTGTTTTTTTTTTGTTTTTTTTTAAGATTTTATTTATTTATTTGACAGAGAAACACACAGTGAGATAGGAACACAAGCAGGGGGAGTGGGAGAGGGAGAAGCAGACTTCCCGAGGAGCAGGGAGCCCAATGAGGGGCTCAATCCCAGGACCCTGGAATCACGACCTGAGCTGAAGGCAGACACTTAATAAATGAGCCACCCTGGGGCCCCCGGAGATATATGTTTATTGAATACACTGCAAGGGAGCTGCGGGCAGGACAGCAAGGGAGAGGCAGTGTGCCACGAGGAGGTGGTGAGAGCTATAGTTACAGGGTGGAGTGAGGAAGTATGGGAACATATAGAATTTTCCCTTTTTTGGTAACTGTGCCTGGTTGTAAGTAGCCCATTGGTTAGTTAGGACTTATGGCCATTTTGAGGTGGGTTGCTTACAGAACCTATTTGTATTCAGCTCCATGGTCACTGTGCACCCGTTAGCCTTGCTCAAGTTTCCATTGCCCAAGCCTATTTCCTAAAAGCAGTCTCTACATTTTTTATAAATACTAAACCCCTTTTTCTTCCTTATCTTGGCACTGTGTATCTACTGAAAGGTCTGATCAGCTTTTTATCATTATATGTGTGCTTCTGATCCCCCTGTTTGGTGTATTTTATGAAAAACAAACAATTTCAGGAGGAAACTGGCACAGTGTCAGGTTTATTTACTTAAGCCTTCCTTCTTTTTGGGATTTGGGTGTCCTACCCAGTTCCTGGTTACTTTAGCAGGCTGGGACTTTTTTTTTTTTTCCTACCTGGCCCCATAAAATTGCCTAAAATTCTGGTGGTTTCTTTTTTCTTGGCATTTACCCTATGGAGATCATCTTAGACCGTCACTGCATGTAGCATAAAAATTTGCAAATGCCTTGAGAGGAAAAGTGCCAAATGTAATACCGGATTTGGGTCAGTGACCTCTTCTTCTCAGAATTTTGTCCTCTCTAATTTGATTGGCTTTGAAGCTCATTAATGCTTATAGATTTTTTCTTTCATATTTCATTCAGCTTTGCTAGGTCTTCTCAACCAGGTATTTGTCTACTAAAATGGATCCCATTGTAGCGAGAAGAAGCCCCTTAACTTATTCTAAAATATGTATTTTCGTTAAATGTGTATGGTATGTGTACATGTGCACCCACCTGTGGTATTAAACCTATATATCTGGCTTTTTACCATTTCTAATTCAATCTGCTTTGTAAAGATATACATAATTTTGGGAAGAAATACATCTTTTGGATTGCATGGATAAATGAATGTTTATCTTTGGAACATGGGTACATTATGAGTAGATACAAAGTTTAAAAAAGTGTTGCAGAGAATATAGTTTGTACCCAATGTGGCACAGACATCCAAATAAATAGTACTGGTTGTTTCTCTCTGGGGAAAAAAAAAAGTGTAAAGCTGTAGCAATGCAGTAAACATCTTTGCTGGATACCCACTAGCTACCTCCTCCACCCCTCCACCTTCCACCCCCACTTTGTGTCAGTAGAAGCACAAAACCCCAGTATTGGTCAGTTACTGAGTATCCGTGTGTTTCAGCTGGCAGCTTAGAGGGGTGAAATTTCATGTTTCGTCAATGCACAGTAACCCTATTTCCCTTGCCAATTACTGGATTAGAAATAAGCCTGTAATGCAATTCTGGCTAAGGGGATGCACTGGAAAGCCTTTGTTGCTTCAGGATAAGTTTATCTTTTAAGGAGTATATGAAGATTAGATGCTATTCTAACCCTCTTCTTGTCTTTGGGTAGTTTTGTTGGAAAATGTAATTTCTGGAGATTTCAGTAGAACTTAAAAGCAGAAGCCTCAGGGGTAAGGAAGAAACCAGCACATTGTAGATAAATTGGATTGGAAGGAACCAACATCCATCAAAATTTAGTTGAGTTACTGAAGTAACTTGCCCTGGAAAGAGTCCATCATTGGGCATCACAGTAAGTAAGACAGTGTGGCCAAGTTGCATAATTCACTTAAAATTATATCAAAGTCAAAAAGTATCCTAACTTTAACAGGGGCATCTAGGGATATCATATTAGTGTTCTCATGTTTAATTTTATTAATTCATTAAAAAACCAAAAGCAGTATCACAAAATGCGACTTTTGCCTTCAGATGGATTCAGTATGATAGTTGAGAAATTAGTTTGGGTTGCCATTTTGTCTTCAGCAGGCTTCTATTTCCTTTAACCCTTGGAAGCTGTATCTGTTTTGATTTCTCTATTGCTTTCTTTCTAGATCCATGACTTATGTCCCTGCTGATGCTTTTCTCTCTCACCTGTAGTTCTCTACCCTGCCCTGTCACCTCAACCTATGAAAATGTCACCTTCGTTCAGTGTCTTCTCCGAAATGAAGTCTTGTCTTACCTCTGCCAATAAAACTACTCTTTCTTCTCCTGGATTTTTCTAGCACATTTCTTTTTATACCTTTCTTATGCCTACCCTTAGATTTTACTTTATATTTTATTCTGAGTTTACAATATGTAAAGTCAAAGACTACCTCATGTACACAGTGAGATCCTTGAAAGAGGGGGCGGTTTTTCATTCATCATTCTTTTAGGTGTTTAGGTGGTAAGTATCTAATAAGTATTGATATTAGATAGTAATGAGATAGTAATGATATTAGAATACTGATTTATAAATTAACAAATTTCTATCTGAGACTCTCTCTTAGCTCCTTACCTAGAAATATTCACATTTCAGTTTTCTCTGAGAGTAGTTACCCCTTTGGATCCAATTAATGTTTAACTTTTGCTTGCAAGAACAATTCAGTCCTGAAAGTAGTATCAGCCATAAAAATGAGATACAAAAATTAACTTTTTTTTTTTAAACAATTAATTTCCCCCATGGGAAGCAAACAGGTAGAAAAGCAAATGAAATTAGCATTCTTATCTTCTCTCCCAGCATAGATCTTAAGGCAGTCTGGATGAGTTTGCAAGATTAACATGCTAGAATTTCACATAAGAATTGTTCACAGCTCCATGGATGAGTTTAAATGTAATTCAGAAATATCATGAAGGAATTTAATTTCCTAAGAATGAGCACAGACATTGCAAGGTTTAGAATGCAAAACACCACCAATATTCAGTAAGCATTTGCTGGAATTTACCTTGCTGTATACAAACATTCTGTAATTCAGTATGTACTGGTTATTTTTCTATCAGAGGTAATACCTAGTTTAATTTTTTCTCTACGCACTGAAAATTTGTAGTCTTTTAATTTAGAGAAGAAGAGCATGCTGCTGGGACCTCCCTCTTTGAATAGCTTTATTCCAAAGGGGACATATTTCCCGTGCTTTGAGATTCACAGTCTTACTCCTACTTAGCAGAAACGGATGAAGTCCAAGTCCAGTGGAATCTAAAAGGAAACCATTTTGGGGACTTAGCAGGTTGTCCAGTTTAGTTTTCTAATTCCCTTAATAATCATGATGTGGATAGGAATTACTAACATTGCTGAGTGCTTACTAAGTCTCAGGTATCATGCTTAGTACTTAGCCTGCTTTATTTCACTGAGGATCTGTGGACATCACCATGTAAAGTAAGCTATGTACCTTCGCTTTTGTCATTCTTGAAAATGAATAAGAAGAAAAGATCTAGGATCACTCACTCTGCCTCCAGTCATCCTCTAGCTTACATCCCTTACTACAAATCATTTTGTAACTATAAAAATGAGGGCAAATTAGTCCCTGCATTAATTTTACATTATTTTTAATCAGTGTGCCTAACTGATAGTATTGTCCTAAGGACTTGAAATGTGGGTAAAATTTCGATAGAAGTGCTTTTTTTTTTCTAATTTATTATATTCATTATCAGCAAATCCATACTAGGTATTTTCATTTATGTTATCCACAGATTAACTAAATTGCTAGCTTTTACGAAAGAAAGTAAATAAAGGATGAGGGAAATAAGAATAAAACAAGTGAAGATGTTTTCATAAATAACATTATGGGAGTGTAATGAAATGAGTTGAACAGTTGGGTTTAGCCTTTGCAAAGATCTGCATGCATAAGTGTGGGTGGCTCTGAGCTTCAGCTCCCTCATCTATAAAATGAAGAGGATTGGATTCCATTTTCTTTAATATCCATTAATTTAAAGTATTACATGGTACTAGGGAACAAAAAGAAAGAAACTAATTTTTCCTAAGACTTGAACAAAGTTGAACAAGTCAGTTTGACGTTTCCTGAATATTTTGACACAGGAAAGGAAAAGTAATTTATTTTTGGCTTTTTCCTTACAGTGTAATATTGATATTTTACACTGTAATCAAAGAATAGTTAGTATACTTGATCTCAGAAATATATTGAAAGTATAAATCCAGAAATATTGAAAGAGCAAACCATTGAATGATATGTAGACTTATGTTGGTTCCTGCTACCTATAATTCAAGGATGATGCTGTAATAAACATGAGAAAGGAAGTTCACTGGAGTTTTTGCAAGATTGAGAAAACTTGGCTTTCTGCACAAAACAAGTAAAGTAGTCTGCTCAGTCACTAAATATTTGAATGTTGACATCTTGTAAGACTCACAACAAAGACAAGAACCATTCACTTCAAGTACTGGTGTGTGACAGTGGGGTAGCCTTGCTCTTGAGTTCCTCTCCTTTCGGAAACTTGGCAAAAAATTTCTACTTTCTATAGCAACTAAGGGTGTGAAGTTATGCACTGAAAGGGGATGCAAGCCATTCTTCCTTTTGGTTTTGTAAGTTCTTTAGTTATAAAAAAAATAAAATGAGGGACATGTGGGTGGTGCAGTCAGTTAAGTGTCTGCCTTCAGCTCAGGTCATGATCCCAGGGTCCTGGGACCGAGTCCCACATGGGGCTCCTTGCTCAGCAGAGGAGTCTGGTTCTCCCTCTCCCTCTGCACCTCCCCCCTGCTTGTGCATGTTCTCTCTCTCTCTCTTGCAAATAAATAAATAAAATATTTAAAAAATAAAATAAATAATAAAATAAAATAAAATAAAATAAAATGGTAGGGGCACCTGGGTGGCTCACTGGGTTAAGTGTCTGACTTGATTTCAGCTCAGATCATGATCTCAGGGTCCTGAGATTGAGCCTCATGTCAGACTTTGCACTGGCTGTGGAGCCTGCTTAAGATTCTCTCTCTCCCTCTCTGACCCTCCCACCTTCCCTTTAAAAAAATAAAGATAAAAAAATAAAAACTATTTCAAAATAAATGGTATTTTTAAAGACAAAATTCACAATATATGATTACTTTATAGACTCAGAGCTCAGAAATTTGTCATTTTCAGTTACTGAAACACTGTGGGGAAAAAAAAAATAGTAATAAGCAAAATGCTTTTTGAGCCACAAAGAGATAGCATAGAAATGACTGCTGGAGACAGATTGTTTTATAACATCAATATATAAACACTTATTGAGCACTTATTATTTGACATTTATTATCCTGGGTGTTATCTCACCATAATGAAATAGAATTATTTCATAAATTATTATAATGAATTACTACTTATTTCCACTTTGTAGATGATGAACCTGAGGCTCAGAAAGATGATGTAACTTAAGTCACACAGCTATAAATGACATTGTCAACATTTAATTTCAGGCAATTATAGTATAGAACTCATACATGAAGCCATGGCATTTTATCACTTTTCTAACAATGCAAAAGTGATAATATGTAGCTAAAAAAATAGAGATGGCATAAGGAAATTAAAAAAAGACATTAAATATGGAAGGGACAAATATAAATATAAACAAAGACTCATCTAGGGGTGCCTGGGTGGCTCAGTCCATTAAGCGTCTGCCTTTAGCTCAGGTCATGATCCCAGAATCCTGGGATTGAGTCCCACTTCAGGCTCCCTGCTCAGCGGGGATCTGCTTCTCCCTCCGACCCTCCCTCATCTCGTGCTCTCTATCAAATAAATAGATAAAATCTTTTAAAAAAATGACTTACTTATTAATATATTTACTACAGTTATGTATTAATTGTTCCAGCAAATGATTTTATCCTTAGATTTCTAGAATTTGTGCATGGCAGGACAAATTTACTTAATTTACTGCCTGTGATTTTTCTCATATATAAAATCGGGTTGTTTTCATTGTGGGAGATGCTGTGATAATTAAATGTTTGTAAAGGGTCTAGAACAATGATCTGGAATATTTTGAACACTCAATACATGGTAGTTGTTAATGACAATGTAATACAGCATGTGCACAGATTCTGGTATTTAGGTGCAGGTGGATCATACCACATTTTTTTGCCTGATGCTTATGTCAGTCAAAATGTTTATAATGTATTTTGCAATTGTTTTATATATAAATAAAGTATGCCAGTAGTAATACAAGAAAAAAATTGAAAGCACTAATCTTTTAGAAAAGTTTGCAGACGATATTTTAAATTTCCCAATATATTTAAGGATAAAAAATTGTCATAATCTGTTTCCAAGACTAAATGATTATTTGTTTAAATTCATCAGAAATGCACAGTCAGTTGTTTAAGGTCATATACTAAAATGCTGATGCATTGTAAATGCTCACATTAAACATAAATTGCCCATGTCAGAGACAAACCATTTACATAGCACATAATCACAGATAATATTGGTTATTTTACCACCCCTTGGTAAAATGTTATAAATATTGAATATATCTAGAAAAAGATACTTTTTTTCTATATCAGTTCAACCTGAAAAAATGTCCCTTCTTTAATCTTAAAAGTGTGAACCCTACAAATAAAGGGAAAAGCTATTTTTTTTTCAGTAATGAATGATATTCATTGTGGCTACATTTATTTTCATCTATTTGAGAGAAGCACCTAAAATGCTGGCTAAATATAAAAGCATTTATTTTAACATATGGCTGATCTGTTGAATACAAAGGAAAATTTTTGGTGACAAGAACAGAAATAAGTAAGCATCATAGTTGGAGTTTGTCCTAAAGGTATTTGGTGATAGCTTTAGTGGATTAGGACCTGAATATATTTAAAAGTGTTTCTAAATAACAGGGGCAGAAGAGAGCCTGGAACTGTATCAGAATGGCCTATTAAAAAAAACATACTTATGTGTAATGTCAGGACCTAAGACTCCCAAGAAACAACACGGTCAGTAAGAGAAATACACACTACACCCCTGTGAAATCTATGAAGAGAGACTACAGATACATAGTCCTCTTGGTCAAGGCTTGCTCTGACAACTTTACCCAGAATATTGTACAAATGAGGGTTAAAGTTACTTAAAAGCTCTTCCCAGAATGATAGTGTTTCCAAGAGTTTGGCAAAGAAATCACAAGCCTACTATAGAGGAGCTCACTTTAAACCCACATCTCAAAAGCTTTCCACAGAGAAATTTCCAAAGAATATGACTTAGGTTCAAAACTTACTAAAATCAAGAAAAATAAGTCATCATGAATCAGTAGGAAAATACCATTTAAAAATCAGAACTGCCAAGCTCATAAACATTGGAATATCAGGAACAAAGTATACAAAAATTATATCTAAGATATAATTTAACATCAGAGAAGAAAGTTGAATTAATCAAGCTCCTCAGTTCATGGTATCCCAACATTGGTCTCTGTGAAGTCCTTTTCTTGTTTCATTTATTTCCCTTTAACCACATCCTTGACTCCTTTTTATATTCTTGTAGGCAGTGGTTGAGGTATGTGGATATATGTCCTTGAATTGGTATGTATTTAAATATGTAGGAAGGTTTTGGGATCTGTATTTTTTATTTACATACATGCTACTTTTGTTTTACATAATTTACACTGTGCTGTGTTTTTAAAATCTATGTTGTTTGTTTCCATGTAGTTTGTTTTAAGCTTTCCCTATTGGAGTTCCAGCTTACATAACTTTCTCTCTGTTCACACAAGCACTTCATGATGAACATCCTACATGATCCCTTATAGGACTTTATGAAAATTTGAAAGAGAGATTGAGGGAGAGAGGGAGAATATGAGTCAGGGGAGAAATGCTTGCTTCTAGGTACTTACTGAATCTGAATAAGTTACTATTAAGAATGGCTGTTTATGTCTTCCATCTCTTCCATCTGACTTTATTCTAGTAATTAGGATTCTACAGTTGATTGTATTTGAACAATAAAGGCCAACTCCTAACTTATTGTTGAAAAGTTTAGGGTTTGGTTAAAAGCTTTTAATCAAGGTTGCCAAAAAAGAAGTTCCGTGTTGTCATTATTACACAGGGTCTAGGGAATTGCTCTGTGGCTTTTAAGTATATAATACTTACTTACATACTTAATACTCTTTCTAGTATTATATACTTAAAAGCCACAGAATTTGGTTTCTGACCTGAACCTAATCTCTCTGTCTACAACTTTCTAGCTCTGTAACATTGGGCTGATGCCTTAACTTAGGAGCTTTGAATAAATATTTGTTTTATATAATTATTGTTATGACTTAGTAAAAATAACATACATAAAATGTCTACCAGAGTAATCCTGAAATGCAAATTCCATTCCCCTTTTCCACCTTCCATAATACTTAGGGTAGTGGCTCTTCATAGTTTTAGAGCACTGAGTACTTTGAAGAGTAAGTTAAAGCAATCCACCAGTTTTGTTAAAGAAAAATGTATATATATTAAATACAAAATATACAAAATATCAAGGGGATCATGGACCTCTTTTAGAGACCAAATAAGTTTTTAAAAATATTTTCAAACTTTCACCAGAGCTTCTGGCATTTACCTCTTCCCACGGAGTATAGTCGCAAAATGTGAATTAGATTCACAGCCCCCATGATTGGGATGAGGAATTGTTTATTGGGAACTGATATAACTAGCCCCAGTAGCAGCACTCCAGGTCAGCAGAAGTCTTTCTGCTCCATTTCTGTGTCAGGAGATAAAGAATGAGAACTTTCTGCACACCTTTTACAAATTATAATTTGCTTTATTTAGAACCTTCATTAATGGCTTTTGTTTTCTTGTCCTGAGGCACATGTCTCTGTCTATGCCTTTGGTTAATAGTTTCATTTTCTGGCATTATTTATTACTTGTACTTGTCAGATTTTTAATTGTATAATTAAGACACCATTGGTCTTTACTAATAAAAAATATCACCAAAGTGTTGTGACAGTGTTGTACCAAATAAATTCTAAGTTCACGGAGTATAAAAGGAAATTTAAAGATTCCAAGCAACAAAGTTATGTAACGTATTTCTCTCAGGGGCAAGCTTAATCTAGGCAATAACCAGTTTTGCTAATAACAATTATAACATAGATAATTATCAGGCTCTGTATTATTCAGTGAGATGACATTAAACCACTGACCAATGTTTGAAATGGAGAATTTTAGGAAAATAAAATTAGGGGCAAACAAGTAGACATTTTTCCCCCAGTTCCTTTCTATGAAAACAGCAATATTGAAAAATGTATAAAACCAGTTTAGAACTACGAGGAGTTTTCCTTGAGACAACAAAACTGAAGTCTAGAAAGTTAATGTCATTTGCACAAGGTCAGGTACTGATTGGGTTTTCTCCATTCCATTCTCATCCCAGTCAACTTTGCTGATAAGTTTTTGTTTTTGTTTTTTTCTTTCTCTTTTAGTTTCTTTTTTCCTCTACACTTTGGGCATGCTACTGCTTGGCCCCACTAGTAACATTAGTAGTTTACAGACACCCATGCCTCTGGGACATGGAGATTTGGGGAAAGTAGATGAAAATATTTATACCAAATTCCATAAGGCAATATACCTTTTTTAGTGAAGTAGATTTTCTTTCAAATGAATATTGATTTATACAAATTCAAACTGTTTAATGTTTAAAAAAAACAAATGCATATAGATTACCATCATCAGTTAAAACATATGCTCATAGGTACTTATATAAATGGAACAATGTATGCTATTTGATCATGCGTTATTTTTATCTTTAAGATAATTTTTCTTTGGGGGGAATTATTTCTGAGTCTTGTCTTTCTTATTCTCACGTTTATGAAATGAGGCTTTTTAAAAAATGCTTTTATATTTTTTCTCTTACATGAATGGTATCGTACAACCAGCTTTTTGACCTATTTCTTCTTTTAATGTGAATAACTCTGAGACAGATGAGTACTGGAACAAAGCACTCCCAATTCTCTCTGTGAGAAATCTGCTGACACCTGAACTGGCTTCTATTGGAATTTGTTTTTGGCTGATCTTTACATGACCTTTGAAATCCTGGCATCTGACCTACCTCCAGCTTGGACTCCATGGCTCTAAGCCTAGCTGCTTCAGGGACTTTGTCTTCCCAATCTTGAATTTTCTGGACCTCTCCATCTGTCTTAACCCTATGGAAGCCAAGATATGAGGAGCTAGGAGCTCTGGACCTCTTTGCCAGGCTTTACCCTATGAAAAATCAGCTATGTAAAACAAAATACCACACACCATTTCTTAGGAGCTGTTGTGACCCCAGTGAGTGTACCAGTGCTGAAAGTTATGCTCATTGAGGGGAAACCATGAGCAAAACTGGAAAATTCAAGATACTGGGAAACTTTTGGTATTTAAAAAAAAAAAAAGAAAGAAAGAAAGAAAAAGAAAAGAGCTTCAGCCAGATGATTCAATATTTTACTTCAGGAGTTCTTCTAGATGAGAGATGGCTAAAGTTAACAGATAGCTAGATTGAAATTTTAGAAAATGTCCAAGACCATGAGTCCAAAAATAATATTTTTAGTACTACATTCTTTCACACTCTGATGCACTTCTTGGTTCTGGCTTGGGCTATTGACAGATGTGCCAACATTCTCCTGAGGAAAAAATGGAGTCCTCACAGGGCTTCTGCCCAACTGGAAAAGGGAAATTCCAGCCATCTCTTAATAAAGCATGTGCTCCAGAGATTTGCAACTCAATTTTGTAGACCTAATGAGTTTGAAGATGATTGGAATAAACATTGAAACTTTGGTAGCAGCTTAGCCGAATTCTGGCTAATCTCTATGTCCTCTGTGGTTTGCCCTTCACAGATGCAAACTCCTCACAGCTATTGCTAACCGAGATTATTAGTGCCATACAAAGCCAATTGAAAGCAAGTCGAGTGACAGTCCTTGTTGTGTATCTTTAATTTACAAAGGGAAATTCTCTGGGCAGTTTTCATTAGCTTCTAGCAGGTTTAATTGGATGAAAACATTGCTTTCGTGATCTTTGATACCATGTGTTGGTACAAATTAAAGCATAGCAGCTTCTAGTCACGGAATTTTGCTTCTCAAATGCCTCCAGAGGGTTAGGCTAGACAAAGGAGGGTCCTTAACAGAATTATTACAAACCTCCAAGGGTGCAAATTGATACTCGTGAATATCAAGATTTAGTACCAAACAAAAGAACAAAAGTTCAGATAAACATATGCATAATCAAACGTTCATGAGAAACATATAATGTGTTCAAAACAGATATTACATTTTGGGGTTCTGTGTTACATGAAATGGTGTCAGGCACTTTTATGGAAAGATTTGTTATAATGTATCACAGTATATGAATCTTGTCTATGTGGTATCATAACATATTGACAGTTTTCTGACTGATTTGAATTTGTATAATCACTGATGGCCTATTAACCCAATTTGGTCAATAGGAAGCATTCAACCCTGGTTATTTTGTTTATGATTACATTGATTACCCCAATGAAGTAATCTTTTGGCTTGAAAAATAAATTAATCTTCTGCAGTTAGGAGAAGGTAAAGAGAGAAGGCAGGAGACTAAGATTTAATGTATTTGCCTAATAAGATAATCACAGAAATAGTCATGTCCAGATCTTCTGGTTGAAAAACACCATTGATACTTCTGAGATGGTCAGTCCCTGGAAGGCAGACCCTCACTAACCAAAATCATAACTTCCTAAAGCAATGCCAATTACTAAATATGACTGCTTCACAAACCAGAATACTTCGATTGGCTTTTAAGGGCATTCACTCCTCCAAAGGAAGTCATGCATCTCTTTGTGAATTCCTTAAAAAAAAGCAAGGGGAAATCCTGAGGGAAGTGTCACAGTCATGATAGTACACATTATCCACTTGCCCTATCTGGGACTATCTCTGCCAAATGGAATGAATGTTGATGTCATCTACTAACTCTTCTTGGTGTTGATATATTCAGACTTGTTGTATCTTCCATTGGCTAGACTCCAATGGGTAGGCCTCAGAACATGCCTTCATGTTCCAAAAAAGGTTATCACCTTAAACAAACAAAAAAACTCCTTAATGAAATGAGTCCAAGGATACATTTTTAAAACATAACAGATATGTATCATGGATGTCTCTACTCCCTATTCTAGTGCTGGTGGCAGACATCAGAGCACTGTGATCCAGGCATTAGGAAAACTTCATGAGAGTGATTTGGGCTACCACTACTAGCCCATGACGATGAGTACATGAGGAGAAAAATTTAGGTCCTACTCTATGTCATGAGTTTGGGAAAGCATTCTCGTCTTATTAGGAAAACATATCCAAATGATCTCTATGGGAATAATCTCCTTTATCAATGGCAAGCCCCTGTCATAATTCTTAGTAATTTGAGATTCTGATGGTATTACTTTCAGGCTTGTCCCTACTTCCAGTGTATGTGTTCTATTTAGATAATGCAGTTTCGTATTTTACAATAATAGGTTCAACTAGACAACGGTCAAGTTAGCAGAAAACTTTAAAAGTTTGGAAGCATTCGAATGGTGTCTAGAAACATTTTAACCTTTTTTATATAAATTATGCATGCAATTAAAATATTACTAATAATTCATTTGCTTGAATAGTCAGAAACTTTAAATATGATATGTAGCTATTTGATTCTACTCCATTTTTTTAATTAGGAAAAAATGAAATCATTTTTAGCATTAAAATCTTTAATAATGTTTTAAACGAAAGATCATGCTAGTGGTTGTAAAGAACTAATTCTAATTTCTAGAATAAATCAGCAAAACACATTTTCGCTGTTTAGAAAATGTTTCCTGAAAGAAAAAAAAAAGGGAACATTTGTATGCAAGCACATGCTTCCCCTTCTTATGCAAATCTCAAAAATGTTTTAATTTTCCTGAACACTTAATTGACATTATACATAGCAGTGAAGGATTCATACAGAATCACGTTTATGTGAAAGCGAAGGTTTCTGTTGAGCAGTGCAGACTTGAAAGCCAAGCCAGGAAATTATAATAAGCAACTAAGTAAACATTTAAGTAAAACGTGTGCTACAATGATGGTGGTGTATTGGGGTGATTCTTAGTGGATGCATAGGAGACAGATGATGAGAAAAAATGCTGCTTGTACCCTGTGGTGGTGCTGAGTTTCTCTCTCTTATTGTCCCCAAACGTCCATGGTAGATGACGGAATATTTCTTCCATCTTCTCCTTTTCTATGTCTGTCCAAGGAAAGAGAACAATTCTTTATCTCTGATAAGGCTTCAGACACCTTGCCGAACACTCCCCAGATACCTATGGACTTCAGCGGAAGGAGAATGGGAGGGCGGGCGCCCAGGGGCTCTAGGCATTTCAGTGAGCCACACCTTGGCTCTTTCTCTTTCTCTTTCTCTGCTCCACTGGATGCCACTTCTCCCTCTGAACCAAATGGGAGAAAGCTTAAGAGATTTCAGAGTTTTGCCCCTATGTGGTTTCAATTCTTTTAATTCACAAAAGGCAAGATTTAATTCTCCCTCTAACTGTAAAATTAAACTGGATTCCCTTGGATCCAGCCAGAAAGCCATTCTAATTATCACACTCTGTGCAGAACCATTAACCTTTCTAATTTATCCTAATCTCATGTTCTCAAATTGGACGCAAAACTCCCCAATTCACTTCTACCTCATACCCTTCCCTCTCTAGAACACAATCTTCTTCATGGATCTGGACAGGCCTATTGGAAGACCTTAAAGAATCATTCAATCTTTTATAGTAGTGCCTGCATCTTCTTTATTGAGACTTCCTGTTGTGAGATGTCTCAGACACATAAAAGGTAAGGAGGGATCCAGTGAGCATATTTTTATATCACCTTGGTCCCAAGAACCACAGACTGAGGCAGAATGTGCAGTAAGGAAAGCTTGGGTTTAGAACTGGATCCTCTGGGTTTGAATCCTGCCTGTCACATACTGGCTAAGTGGCCTTGGCAAGTTACTTAACCTTTCTGGGCCTCTAAACTCTATCTCTGCAAAATAGGGATTAACATTCTAGGGTTATTGGGAGGAGTAAATGCATTAATATATGTAAAATAAAATAAAATTCTTGGGTTACCAGGAGGAATAAATATATTAATATATGTAAAACACTTGGACATGTGCCTGGCATTTAGTAAAGCACAATGTAGGTATTTCTTACTCTTACTTAAAAACTAAAACTTAATGGAAAGCTTAATAGATTTCAGATCTTGCTCCTTTGTGGTTTTAATTCTTTTAATTCACAAAAGGCAAGATTTAATTCTCAACATGAATACAGTTAAATCACCCAGTGATTGATCTATCTATAGAGAGAGGAATATATGTATTTATATATACTCTCTCTCTATATATATATACATATATATATACTATATATACACACACACAGAAGAATGATGTTTTATACACATGCGCGTGCGCACGTAAATTTACATATATTTAAATACATATGTATAATTTACATATATTTAAATACATATGTATATATAAATTTAAGTAGTACACAATATTGCACATGTTTTAATGTCATATATTTTTTTTTTAAAGATTTTATTTATTTATTTGAGACAGAGAGAATGAGAGAGAGAGAGCACATGAGAGGGGGGAGGGTCAGAGGGAGAAGCAGGCTCCCCGCCAAGCAGGGAGCCGGATGCGGGACTCGATCCAGGGACTCCAGGATCATGACCTGAGCCGAAGGCAGTCGCTTAACCAACTGAGCCACCCAGGCGCCCTTTAATGTCATATATTAAAACATATATTCTTTGATTACTCACTGTTACCCTCAGCATTATACTATGAGATTTATTTATACCGATACGGGTGGCTCCAATTAATTCATTTCTAATTCATTCAGGTGTTCTAGTAAATGAATATACCACAATTTTATTATCGATTCTCTTGTTAAAAAATATTTATGTTACTTTTAATTTTTCCTGTGAAAACACAGCTGCCATGAACATTCTTTAGATGTCCCTTTCTTCTGGTGCCTCATGCTTTCTGTCGTGTACATATACAAAAGAATGGAAATGCTGAGTCTTAGAATATGTAGCTTTTCTACTCTCTTAGATAACAGCAAATTGTTCTTTGAAGTTGTTAAGCTAATTTGCTCTTTGGATAGCTATCTTTAAGACTTCCCATTGCATCACAGATTCAACAAAAACAAATACTTAGCATTTTCAGAGGATCCAATATTTTGGCAATGTCATATTTTGGTGAATGTCATAGTGTGAGTGATTCTTCATTGTGTATGTTTTGCAATATTTTTATTCTTGTCCCATTTTCGGCATTTTTACTTAGGTTTACTGACGATTCAGATTTTCTCTTTTGTGAATGTTATTTGCCCATATTCTGTGTTGTCTTGTTCTTGATTTTGTAGAATATTCCTTATGCCAGTAACTTGTTGTTTATATGTTTCAAATATCTTTGATAATCGCTTATGTTTTCATTAAGTTTTTAGTGATAGGACACACACAACTTTAACATTTTAATATAACCAGCAATTTCAGTATTTTTTAATAATTTAGGATTTGGGGATTTTGTCTAATAAATAGTTTATGCTAGAGTGAAAGAAAACAAAATACTACATATATATATATATATAACATGATGTTATTTATTGTGAAACTATGCATGGAAAAGGTTTGGAGTAGAAATCTGATATAAATGTTGAAAGTACTGTGATAGACTGAATGTCTGTGTTTCCCCAAAATTTATATGTTGAAATCCTAACCTCTAAGGTAACTTTATTAGAAGGTAAGGCCTTTGGTAGGTGATTAGACCATGAGGGTGAAACCCTCACGAGTGGACTAACGTTCTTATAAATGAGACCCCAAATAGCAAACTTGCCCATCCACCATCAGAGGACATAGAGAAGGCAGCCATCTATGAATCAGGAAGTGGGCTCTCAGCAGGTGCCAAATCTGCTAGCACCTTGATCTTGTAATTTCCAGCCCCCAGAACTGTGAGAAGTATATGTTCATTGTTTATAAGCCACCCAGTCTCTGGTATTTTGTTCTTGAATAGGTGAAGTCAAATGGCTTCTACCATGTCATGTTATTTTAGGCAACTTTTTTCATCCTTTTTACTTTGCTCTTCACAAAAATTATGTTATTTTATCACTATTCTGCCAAGAATTCCCTAAGTAATAATAGAAGTTTAAGAGACTGTGAGTTGTTCTACAGGCACAAACACACATACACACTCAGTGAACTCAAGGCAGCGGTCTAATTGTCAAGATGGAAGGCACTGGGAAGAAATACAATCCGTGGAGTGTGACTTCCTCTTCACTTGGAATCCCGTGGGGATCAGACTTACTGAAGATCCTCCGCTGATTAAAATGGCAATCTCTCTAGAATCAGTATGCAAAACACACCCTACAGCCTTCATCCAGATTCTTCAAGTGTTTTGATAAATAACATCCCCTGATTGAGTGTGTTTTGAAAGGGGAGCTAACTGGGGAATGAGAGCAGAATGGTGACTAACCTGGAAAGAAGAGGACAATTATCAAACAGCAAGCAGCCTCCATATAAATAATGTGTGTCTCTCCATGACCCACGCTTTGGCAGCTGGTTGCTGCTTCACTCCAGCAAGCTGAGGTTTCTCCTCCTGATTAGGTCACCTCCCTTGATGATCATAATTCTTAGTGTCACAACAACACAGAAACAACAATAAAGCAACGATAACAACAAAGCCTTCTGGGCATTGACATTGCTTTCATCTCTGCAACTTGCATGGTTTTGTAAATTGTCTCCACTTTGTAAACGTGCAGAGGCAGACGACTGGGTTTCTTTTCAAACTGGAGCTTTTATCTAACAAATGATACCATCAAAATCAGACAGTAGTAGGGGATCCTTTACCCCTCTCCTGGCAAAGCACTTTTATCATTATTCTCCAACTGATAAGTTTGAACTGTTTGCTCCAGAGGGATTAGACAGGAGATAGTTCATTTTTAAGGATGCTCTGTTGGTGCATTGTGGAGGGTGGAAATTCTCCAGTGAGTCTGGGCAGGTAAGTAGTTCATAACGATAATTCAAAGCCTCTCCTTCCTGAAACAAATATACATTTATCTCAGTTACTCAGTTTGGGATAAAATATGGATGCATTTGCCAGGGAGCCTTACCGTTTCCTCAACTTTCCTGTAAGCCCTAACATCCCACCCGCCAACGTATTCCTTGTAGGTTCTTCTCCATATTTAGCTGTGTATGGAGAGCATCTCTCCCGTCCCTCCTTTGATATCTGTGGGGAACCAAACACTCAGGCTATTTCTTTTGCAGGGAAACAGATAGGTATATAGGAAATTACAAACTGGGGGATGTTAAAAAATGTTCCAGACATGCTCCTTGGTTAGCAGTCCCTGACTCCCTTCTGAGATGGTAACTAGACCCCGTATTGTTTTTATGGCTCCAAGAAGACCAAGTCTTCCCCAGTGTAGACCGAGGAGATAATCCAAGGGAGAAATATAAATGTCTATTTTTCTCATTTGGGCAGTTTCCATGCCTGGGGATTTACACTGGGTAATACTCTTTTTCTTACACCTCTACACCTCACTGAAAAACCCTTTGAACATTTCTTACCTATCCAGAGAATCAAGTAGATTCTTTGTGTTCGCCATCTGTTACCTAAATGTTTTATGTAGGGGTGAAATGTGTTTTGGTATCTTGGAAAATTCTTCATTGTTTTATTTAGGACAAAATAGAATTTGTAACTTAACAAAGGCAGGTGCTCCCCTACACTCTACCTCCTACACACATACACACAAATTCTGTATGAATGTAGACTTAATCATAGTGCACTATAAAAGCAACAAAAATCTATAGATATTGTATCATCATTGTTGTCATAGTTGCTATATACCTCATGATTTTTTTTATACAACTTTTGTTTTAAATATTTAAAGTGTATGGAAACAGAGCTTCTGATTTTATTAATCTGAATTTAAATATTTCAGGTAACATTTTTTTGTTCGTCATAAATTTAGTTCTCATTATCTCTGGTAATATCTATCATTTGTGATAATATTAAAATTAAGTATCATTTTTTGAACTATTAAATTATAGAGTTGAAAATTAATCCAGTGACATGCAGGTAGTAGTTCATTCATCCTACTCACCCATGTGAGCTTTCTGTTACTCATTAAAATTATTTATTCAGATTGCATGGTGTGTGTTCAAAAGCAAACCTAAGTAAGCACAAAAAGTTATATGTATTGTTTAAATATTGATTTTCCTGGATTCAAAGCCTATTCATCTTAAATTGGGTTGTAGAGAAATTAATGTTCAAATTACACAGAAGAAAAACAAGACTCCAAAAGTTCAATGACTTTGTATAGACCTATGACAAAACCCTGGATTCTGAATTTCTAGTCATCAGAACTATAAATCTAGAAATTGATGGTAGCACCATGTCTGTCACTAACAAGTTGGCCAAGTCTTAAAAAATTTTGTACCTTTTCTTGCCATATCTGAATTACAAAATATGGAGGCCAGGTAGATACTTTTTAAAGTAATACTTGTTCTAATATTTTGATCCTAGTATTCTGTGATTGCATTAATACCTATATTCTACCAAGCCTGCTTGTCTTCTTAGTTCAGATTTGCAGATTAAAATTAAGAACTCTCACCTCCCCAGAAGGGCTAGTTCTGCAATTAGAATTGGGGATTCTCTACCATTAATGGGGAATAGTTACCATATGAGCTTTCAGATAAAAAATAGCCTTCTAACTTATGTGTTTGCACTGCATATGGCACAAATTTCAGGTATAGAAATATAATTCCTCTAGTTTCCTGTCCAGAGTTGAGGAGTAAGCAGTCTTTGTGGAATATTAAAAATGCAATATTGATTTTTGGCTAAGTAATTTGATCATTTAGACACATTAATCAATGCAGTTTTCAGAGTGCATTGAATAACTGGTGATCAGTGATATGGCAAGCATATTCAGTCAATGGTCCAGACAAGCAGCAAGATGATAGGCAGAAAGAGTGTCTACAAATCTTAAAGTGGTTTGATATCCCTAAGATATTCTATTACCATTGAACCAATAAAAGAAATGACTGAGGTGAAAATGGCATCCAAGGTGAATGTTCAATCCTTTCTACTTTAGGGAAGACAGATCCATATGTGAATACTTCAGAGATTTTTCAGGAAAGGCATTCAGAAACTTGTTTATTCCTGTAGTTGACCCATATGATAATTACATCAAACAAACCCTTTGTGATGGGCAAAATGAGGCAGAGTATTCAGTTGCTACATCTTTCTACTAAAAGTGTGATCCACTGATGAGCTACATGGCAACACATGAGTATGTGTTAGAAATGCAGAATCCCAGGCACCCCCTTTCTTCAAAATACTAAATGAGAATCTGTTTTTAACAAGATGTATATACAGTTTAAAGTTTGTAAGGTATTTGTTTGGAAGCTTTCAAACTTTAAAAATCGTATTCTCCAAAAGTCAGGCCAGAATAGCTAATAATTAACATCTGTTTGCGGGGTGGGTTGGGGTGGGGGGACGTTATGACAAACTTATTTAACATAGAGGACACCTTTCTCCAGAAGAGGCATTTTCTCCATCTCATTTCCCCTGGAGGCCAGAGGCTGGCAAGCAAGGTGATGTTGCCACCAGGAGCTGCTGCTCTGCCCCCCATAGCTGGCCTGTTTCCTACTCTGAGGTTTGCATTTTGGGGGTTTCCTTTGGGAGAGTAACAAAGCTACCAGCTCCATTATTCTTCACCCCAAGAACTTTAACATCAAATCCCATCAACAGGCAGCCCCTCGACCACTGAAAATTTCAAATTTTTTAAGGCAATAAAAAGTGATTATTCCATGAAGCTGGAAACTTGGAGCATTTTGGTTTTGTTTTTCTTTTTCTTTTTTACTCTTGATTTAAAACAAACAAAAAAAAAGGATCCTTTACTTCTTGTCAACATCTGTAACTCAATCACAGAAGCTTCTCTTTCCCTGGCCAAAATGCCTTTTTATTTCTGGACTTGAGACAAATGCTCTCCCCTTTATAATACACACTAAACCAGATTCATTTTCATTGTTTTTGCTGAATCTCAGAGAACCATGATCCTTCTTATAGCGCTCATCTGAATGTATAATACACCCTTATTTGTGACACAGATTCTTACTGTCTTGCCCTTAGAAAGCAGCAAATGTGTCTCATTGCTGTGTATTCCTTTTGCTTAGCACAATGCCTGACCCACAAGAAGGGTTTAGTAGTATTGCTGATTAAATGAACAAAGGAATATGAGACTCAAAGAGGTTAAGTAATCGCTCAAAATGTCACACAGACATGAGATGTTTCTAACTATAAATTCTGTGCTACTGGTTCTACAGCAATGTTTTTTCCAACCTGGCTGCATCCCAAACCAATTAAATCAGAATCTCTGGATATGCAGTCTTTGTACTGGTATTGGTAAGGTCCTCTAAATATTCTAAGTGCGACTAGGGCTGAGAGCCACATTCTCTACTTTGCACTCTTGTCTAATATAATGGTACAAAATCTTCTAGTATAATAAAGCACAGTAATTGAGGAAGTCAAACTTACAAATTGGGAGGAAAACACAAGGAATGAAAAATGTTTAGTCTCAAGTAATGACATCTCAAAAGGAACTTGCTACCTGTCTTTAGCTATTTGAGAGTTGTTGTGTTTTTGGTTTTTTTCTTTTTTTAAGTGAGATTATACTTATTCTGTGTATTCTCAGGAGGCACAACTCAATCATATGTGAGCAAATTGTAGGAAGGCAGTTTGGGGCTCAGTATGAGGAGACCGCTTTTTGGAATTGAACACTGAAAATGAGAGGAATATGTTGTTAGAGATGTTTTGGTAAATCTTGCTGGGTGGGCTGGTAAGGTACAAATGCTGAATTAGGTTAGTTAGAACCCAGCTGCATGAGACTCTGATTTTGTATGTCTCAGAATATCTGTAAGTTTTATTTAAAAAATTCAGTAATAATAATACTAAAAAGGATGATAGTGAATATTCGTTAAAAGTTTATTGTGGGCCAAGCACTATCTTAAAGAATTTATATTATCGTATTAACTCTGATAAGCCTAAAAACAACTTGATGCTGCTGGTATAATTAATAACCCCATTTTAATGGAGAGGAAACACAGACACAAATTAGTAAACCTGCACAAGGTTATTAGCCAGAAATTATTGAAACAGGAATTCAGACTCAAGCGATCTAACCTTGAAGCCTGAATTCTAGGTCATTTGGTTCCAATCATCCATATAGATTGTTGGTATTTATCAAACAACTGGATACTACCTACTGTTACTTTTATAGACACGCATAAATTCAATCTATGTGCTTTCAGATACAAAATAAAATCATTAGGGAAGAAGAGATTAAATTTAGTTCTCCTTTTAAAAATTGAGAGACTATGACCATATGTTTGAAATAGCAAAAGTTAAAACTCTGTTTTGTTGGCTTAAGGTATTAAAAAGATATGCTTGATCTTTCCATTGAATGATTGAAAGACCAGCTCAGGTGCAACTTCTCAAAACCTCAACTCAGAAATTTCAATAAAATAAAAATGTCTTCTATTCTTCTAAATAACATCACCAACAATTTTTAAGGATAATAAAATACTTTGTTTGTCTGGATCTTCCTAGATTTGTTTGTTATTAGATCTGTAGTAAACTCACAGTTGGATTAGTTTTGGTTCTTAGAAGCTAGTATGGGTTTTCTTATATGTATCATCATATGGTTAAACATGTTGGATGTGCATGTCTCCATGGGAAATGGGCGTTCTGGGGTTCGCATTATCTAATGACCATTCCAAAACCTGTGTCCTCCAGGGTAAATAATAAGGTAAATATCTTTGCTTTTAGGTTGGGGAAAAAAAATAGAGTATCCTCCTGATTAACTTTGTGAACTTCTGTAGCGTATCCTTAAGACCTCAGTTTACTCCTCTCTGAAGTGGAGAAAATTATGCCAACCTCAACAGGTTTGATGAGGGTGAAATGCAATAATTATCTGAAATACTTGACATCGTTCCTGGTTCTCAGCATATGTTAGGCAATTTTTGATTGCCTTTCTGTTTCCCTCTTTTATTCTCTGTTTCATCATCTTTCAAATGGGGTCAATACAACTCCACAACTTAATCCATAGTGGTGTCATGAAGATAAAAGTGAATTAATATATGTTCAAATGCCATGAAAACTATCATTTACTATTTGCACTGATCACTTAGTCATCTCCCTTTTACTTATTTAGTTGCCTATCACTTTTGAGTTGCTCTTACATTTTGAGTCTCCAGAAATAAGTAAAAAACATGTCTTGGGGCAGCTAGGTGGCACAGTCTGTTAAACAGCTGACTCGTAATTTTGGCTCAGGTCCTGATCTCAGGGTTGTGAGACTAAGCCCCACGTCAGGCTCATTGCTCAGTGGGGCATCTGCTTGGGATTCTTTCCCTCTCCCCCTGTCCCCCCACTTTCTCTCTCTCCCACCCTGGCTCTCACTCTCTTTCAAATAAATAAATAAATGAAAACTAAAATATGTGTCTACTCTATTGAAGGCACTGTAGAAATGTTACTTAAAAAAAACTTCATAAAGTTTAATACGTACCAAAGTTTTCCCAGGAAGACAAAATACTAGAAAGTGCTGAAGAATGTTGCTGTAGTAATTGCCATCTGCATCCCATTCAGATCTGTTCTCATCTTCCCACACAGTTCCAGTGTTAAGTAGCAATGGAGGTCACTGTATGGCCAAAGAAAGTCTCTCATCTCCCCTGTTTAATCCTACTTGGGTTTAAGTTCCTTGTTGCCATTGTCTACAGAAGGTGAATATTTCTACTAGTATCAGGGAAATTGACCAATTTCTCCTCTTATTCAAGCTTATTAAGGCCAGGCTCTTTCAATTCTCTTTCTTTATAAATATCTGCTTCTTCTCCATGCATACATTATTTTGATTCCATTTGAAACTTTTACTACAATGATGAACTGCTTGTGTTGTGTTTTTCTTTACTAGAAGTACATAAAGAGAAATGATGCAACTTTGGTGTGAAGTTAGGCCAATGGCTCTTCAGAATAAAAGCATTTTTCCCCAAATAAATCATGTTTGCATTTACCTGATAGTGACAAAGAGACAGAAGAACTATGTTCGACAAAGCATATTTATTATTATGAAGTTCTCAATAAATAGGACAAAGAACAGGCTGTGATGAATTATGTTTTATTTAGGAGTACATTTACAAAATTGTTAATAAAAGGAATATTGACTTTAAATAAAAGGCATAGTACCTAGTTATTTTTTATATACGTCATCAATAACTACAAATAGGTTTCACCCCAATACTTTAGGCTAACAGAAATAATAGACTTAACTTTCCCTGGGAGTAGGAACGAATTCTCATGTAACCAATTTAATGAAACTGAATAACGCATCATCACAGATCAAAATAATAGTTTGGTGAATACATCCTTCCGTACAAGATTTTTTTAAAACTTTAAAAAAAAATTCAGTCAGCTGGAATATGCAGTTTATAGGAACAAAGGTATCTTTTGTTTACCCGAGAGAAAAAAAAATAGCTACGTATTTTCTGGGGGCAAGGATCACTGCGTTGTCTTTAGGAGTAGGAAGAAAGGGGTTTTGTCCTGCAAATTTGGATGGCACACTGTAGAAGTGTAAAACTTCTCCTAAGTGTTCAATTTTATATTTTTCAACGATCCAGATCCTCATATTGAGAGCCCATTTACACACAGACTGATTTGTTTAGGCCAGAGGAGCGGGCTTACCCACCAAAAGTCATTCAAAATCATCAGGAATTTTAAACCTGGGCCAAGAGGAGTAAACTCCAGTTCCACAATATCCACAGTTTAAAACCGATTAAGTGCTACTTTAAAAATACTCAGGGATATTTAGGAACAGAATTCATCCAGAAATCATCCTGATAATTTTCTCCCATAAACAGAATATAAATTGGTGGTGATTGTCTATCTCCCTGATGCCATTTCAAAGGTAGTTTTTTTTTACATCTTTGTTATAACAGTTGGTGGTTTATACTGAGATTGATGTATGTTTGTTTACAGGTTTGTTTTGTTTTCTTTTCTGTTTTTTTTTCCTTTTCTTTATTTCTTTTTTTCTTTCTCCAAGTGTTTGTTTTATAACAAAGCGGTGATGTATTAAAAAGCTCAGGGCCTTTTTGCTCAGGTAGAACTGAGTTCCAGTTACTCTGCTACCTGTGGGATTTTGAACAAGCTTTCTAGACTTTCTGAAACTCAACATTCTTGTTTATAAAACCAGGGTAATAAAATATATCTTGGAATGCTAGAGATAAAAGTCAGCATAGTACCTAACACTTAGCCAGTGCGTTCCTATTATTATCTGAGCAAATGAAATGAAGACCAACACTGATGAGAATCCATCAAGATGTGCTCTCTGAGGCATAAGGGATGACTGATGAGATGTCTATGTATTTTTCAAATTCAAAATATGTTTTCCAGATCCCTAAATTATCCATTGATGCTTTGGATTATTACAATTAAATTTAGAACAATAGATTTGCCAAAAAAAAAAAAAAAGCATTTATCCCATGGACTCCTGTTTTCCTTAAGAATTTCATAAACTGTTCTATTTAAACTTTTCTGAAAGTTTTATTCCATGTCCCACTTTTTTTTTTTCCCCTTCAGAGCACCCTTATATCAAGCAAGTGAAAGACAATTTATCCAGAATCATTCTAGCATGTCATGGTTCTATTTAGCATTGTGGTGAATAAAATGACAGCTCACAAGGGCGCCTGGGTGGCTCAGTTGTTAAGCGTCTGCCTTCGGCTCAGGTCATGATCCCAGGGTCCTGGGATCAAGCCCCGCATCCGGCTCCCTGCTCGGCAGGGAGCCTGCTTCTCCCTCTCCCACTCCCCCTGCTTGTGTTCCCTCTCTCGCTGTGTCTCTCTCTGTCAAATAAATAAATAAAATCTTTAAAAAAAAAAAATGACAGCTCACAAATCCCTGCCCTGTTTTTGGTCAGGATTTTCGGTCCACAGTTCAAATGAAACTTCAGCATTTTCCTTAATGTCCAAAGTGATTTGGCAAACAGAGTTTGGAAGAAGAACATTTCTGCTTCTGCTATGCAAGGCCCGTATGCTCCATAAATATCATTTAGCATCTCCATGGTGCATTCTGCGTGCACTCTGCTTTATAATCATTGCTATGGCCATTAGCATAAAAATGCTTTTCTCCAGTCTTTTTTTCCATGCTTTAGCTTTGAAATTTTATCCTTATTCATAGTTCAAGAACTTTGCAAACAAATAAGATGCTGCACAGAATACTTTAGGCCGCTTCGATCCCAGGACTAATCTGTACTTTGTAGCATGAAACAAAAGTTAAGCAAGCATATGGCCCAGGACTGTAGCAAAAATAATAATATGCCACAAGACGTAAGAACAGAAATGTTTATTAAGGCCACTAACTCTAAAATTATTGTTTGTTGCTCTTACAAAATTTAAGCCCAATCATAAAAATAAACATGTTTGTCCTGTTATGTATATTATATATAATGTATGTTTAAAATAATATGTATATTGTATTATATATGTCTATTTGTGTGTATGTATGCACAGTATACATTTACATATACATCACATATATTTTACTTACTACATATGAATTTAATTAAGTGTATATATATAATTTTGTATATACACTATATATATTTAGCTTAGTGTATATATATATAAAACATACATAGTATATTTACATATGCACATACATATATATTCTTGTGTTTCTTTTTTTACTTTTATATTGATCATATATTTTATATAAAATGAAACATCTGAAGGAAATTGCAAAGTAAAGGCAGGGATGGGATTAGTAGGGAGAAATGTATACATAGAGTCATTTGTAGTTTATAAATGTGAGGTAAACATTTGTTGGGAAAAAAAGCAGAGGGGGACACAGACTGTCATAGAAGCCACAGTGCTCATGGGAGAAAACCAAGTAAATTGCCCAGCACAGATTTTTCTGATTCTGAGACTTGAGGGCAGCTTTTTCTGTAAAGTATAAAAAAAGATAAATGATGAAGTAGACAGAATAAGTTTTTTTCTTTATAGATTTTGACCATTGAGATTACGCACAAAATATATAACTCCTAATGTGCAGGCTGCTTTTTCTCTATGGATCTCTTAGGCATAATGCACCTGGGTGGCTCAGTCGGTTAAGCGTCTGCCTTCGGCTCAGGTCATGATCCCAGGGTCCTGGGATCGAGCCCCGCATCGGGCTCCCTGCTCAGCAGGAAGCCTGCTTCTCCCCCTCCCTCTGCCATTCACTCCGATTGTGCTCTCTGGCTCTCTCTCTCTGTCAAATAAATAAATAAAATCTTAAAAAAATACAAGAAAATGCAAATCTTTGAGTCAAGTTTTCCCTTTATAGAATACTATTACCACGTTTGGAAGTGGCATATATCTTAATAGAGGCATTATTTCACATAACAGACATAATTTTAAAGATTTGAGTTAGAATCAAATTTTGGTAAGAGAGGGTCTCTATTTTAAATAATAAGGTGTTTTTATTTGTAATCTCACAACTGGGTCTTTTGATAAACAGAAGTTCTCACTTTTAATGAAGTTTACATAAAGAAAGCAGGGGAAAAAGACAACCAACTCATTAAAAAAGAAAAAGAAAAATTTTACTTTATAAAAAATGGCAACTACATAGCCCATAAGCCTGTCAATATGTTCTCAATATCATCAGTCATTAGTAAATACAAATTATGATAACTATCAGATATAACTACACATCCATCATAATGACTAAAACAAACAGAAGAGCACACATGCATTTATTAAAAGAAATATATACAAGAATATTAATAGCATTTATCGTACTGACTGCAAAATAGAAACCATCCAAATGTCCATCCACAGTGTAATGGATAAATGTGTTGTGGTATATTCATTCCATGAAACTCGCTATCACTGTAAAATTTCACAAACTCCAGCTTCATAAGACAACATGGTTTTCCTCACAAACATAATGTTAAAAAAGTCAGACCTACAAAAGGACATACTACATGATTCCTTTTATATGAAGTTCAAAATAGGCCTCGCTAAGCTATGGGGAGAGAAGACAGAACAGTGGTTACCTTTAGGTGGTGATTAGGACAGACTAATCGAGGAAGCTTGAGGGAAGTTTCCAGGGTGCCAGCAATATTTGACTCATGGTTGTGCTGATAGGAAATTTCATAGGCTCTTGAAAACTTCAAAATTAAGGGGACTTCCTATATAGAATAAGTCAAATTCGTTAATAAAGCAAAAATGGAACCTAGAGAATAAAGCCTCAAAAGTGTGTGCATCTTTGCTGTGTAATGCAATTTCTCGCACTCTGATGGCTGTCCTTGATATTCACTTCTCTTACAGCACCGATTCCACTGTGTTGCATTTATCTCTTACATCTTTGTCACTTTGATTAGCCTGGAAATTTCTTTTGGGAAAGAAATACAAATATAGGAAACTGTTAGTATTCTGGGCTGTGCTCTTTAGAAATGGGCAGCCTCCAAGCAAGGCCTGTCTTTCCTGCGGTGTGTGCTAGCAGCTCTCTACCCAGCCTCAGCCTCAGCCTCAGCCTCATGGTACTGAGCAACTGTCACTGAGCCCACACCAACAAGCAGGTCTGGACTGCATGACCCTGCCTTCAAACCCACCCACTCCTACCACCATCAAGATTGGGCAAGGTGTGGACCCTAAAGCCAGTCAGATTATCTCTCCTGGAATTTTGTGCAGTGAGTTCAAGACTAGAAATCAGTGATCTGTTTGTTTTTTTCTGATAATGAGAAAAATATGTATTTCCTGAGCTAGTACAGCCTTTCTTATGTCAGATGCACAGTGGAACAGAAAGACTAGTAAACATATAGAATTAAAAATGAGGCAGAAATAAAGATGAGACTGTGATACCTTGAGAGCTGGAGGAAAAGTAGCTTCCTTTCTTTAGAACTTTATTTTTCTCCTTCTGAGAAGCTCCATGTGAAGCCGAACTACACTTTCTTCTCTTACCAATAGATGCAGCATTTTAATTTAATGCAGCTTCGCCATCTTCTATTACTTGCAAAACCAAGCAAACAAACCCCAGATCCTCACCTTAAAACATAAATATCTTGTTCCAATACTTTTCTGAGGTTTGGAAATTTGATCTGTATATGCAAATTTATCTTTAAAATTCATACTGCATTGATTTTGTTCTTGTGAATTTAAGTAAAGTCACATGATGTCTTACCTCCTTCAGATTAACCACAGAATAAAATCTGGTTTACTAAAAGGTGAGGTTC
Organism: Leptonychotes weddellii; assembly: GCF_054177405.1. Lineage (NCBI taxonomy): Eukaryota > Metazoa > Chordata > Mammalia > Carnivora > Phocidae > Leptonychotes > Leptonychotes weddellii. The sequence continues at coordinate 40,918,776 of NC_138382.1, forward strand.
CTGAAAGCAAGGGAATCTTATTTCATCTTTTATTCCCAATATTTAGTAGGGCTTAATAGAAGGAAAGCTTCCAATAATGTTGACCAGATAAATGAATAAATAATCCTGACATGCAGAAAGTCTACCCAACTGGCGTGATGGTGGCATTGACTGTTATAAGGGAAGAATTTAGGATAAAACATTGGGGATTTGTTAAAGGGTAAAGTATACTCTTAACAGGAATGAAGGGGAAGGAGCCTGGGTGATTTTCTTCTGCTGAGAAACTGGCTCCATAGTTCCAAAAATAGTGTCAATTTTGGAAAGTTTATTTGATGTCCAAATAGTAGCCAACTTTTTTTTTTAAACTTTTGTGGTCTCAGAGAACAAAATGTGGCCATTAAAAGAGGCTGTTTGGAAGTTTATATTTGAAAAATGAATTTCCTCTCTTATTCCTGCTTGCGTTTGTTCCAGAATGCCTAATTTGATGGCTCATGATTTGCTGAGGTAATGCGGCAGACCGAGCTGTACGTACAGCTGCATGTTTATGTCTGAACTACAGACAGGAGGATGTGTCCATAAAACATGAGAATATGATTATCAAAACTTTGAAATGAGCAACACTCTGTAAGCAGACACAAGATTGGCAATGCTGGACCCACCAAGGGCCCTAGATATAAAAAAATAGTGCAAAACACTCAATTTCAGTTTTAATTTCCAGAGGGCTTAATTGATTTAAAACTAATAAACAGCTGCTGTTTATGATTTACTCCACTTTATGCAACCCATCATCTTTCACTTAAACCCCATTGTTTCCTTAAGATAAGGAAAGCCTGTGCCAAATAAATAAATAAACAAACAAACAAACAAGGCACACACTATTGCATGGCCAAAAAGAGTATCTCCCCTCTATTCTAATCAATTTTGTTGTTGTTGTTGTCATTGTATATTGGAAGGAAAAATATAGATGGGTTTAAGAGACAGGGAAAGAAGATGATGGAATGGAATAAGACATGGATCTAAACTGTAGGATCCAAAGCACACTGATGCACCACAGTCATTCCTGAGGTGCATGATAATGACAGTATTGGAGATAATATTCAACCTAGTGAAAATTTTATATAGTTTCCTTTTTAAAATGAATTCTGTACTTTGCTTAAAGTTATATTTATGTTATGCTCTTCTAATTACCTTGCATTTTTCAAACCATCTTTGAGAGAAGATGAAGTTGTGGTTAGGTTACCAGGGAGGGGTCAGGTGCGGGAGCAGTCACGTTATACTGAAAATGAACTTCATCCTTCATTTATCTGACAAAAGATAAAACGTTTTAAATAACTGAAGTGAAAGTTTCTCGGATATCATTAGTGTCATTCTTCATATCTAAACAAATCCTGAAAATCCATCTCAGGTGTCTCTCATTTTCTCTCAAAGCCTTATTGGCTAACTGAAATCAGGTTGATGTGTCCAATGTTTGGGAGAAAAGTAGAGTTTGGGAATGACCAGGTTATATACCAACTTCTGATGTAATTTTATTAAACTCAGATCTGAGAAAATTGCTAAAAGTCTTCAGGAGGGGCACCAGGGTGGCTCAGTCCGTTGGGCAGCTGACTTCAGCTCAGGTCATGATCTCAGGGTCCTGGGATCCAGCCCAGCATCTGGCTCCCTGCTCAGCAGGGAATCTGCTTGTCCCTCCGCCTCTCCCCCTGCTCATGGTGGCTCGCACGTGCTTTCTCTCCCTCAAATAAATAAATAAATAAAATCTTCAGTTAAAAAAAAAAAAGGGTCTTCAGGAAATGTAGGAACTTTGGAATTTGAAGGCATTGCCACTTGAAGATGGGAAACAGGGATGATGAGAATAGAAAAAAGGCTAAAGCTGCCTTTTCCGAAGGGTCTGGTCCACATGAGGTATATATGGCTTATATGCCATAAACGATAGGGATCTGACATCTGAAGCTGTGAAAGTTTCATGGTCATTTTTGTTTTTTACCTTCTGAATATTCCAAAAGTGGTTCATCTCAGTAAAAATGGTTGGTCTCAAGTTGTGTCTCTTTCTTCTAAGAGGAGCCATGTATGTTGTAACCCAGAACATGGGTATACAATCTGTTAAGAGATTATTGTTGTTTTGCTATTGTAGTTCTTTTGCTATATCTTAGTGCAAGAGACAGTGGATGTTTGAAGATAATGTTTAGAAGTTTAGATAATGTCTAGATAAAGTTTAGATGAATTTTCCAGTGTTCATGATTTATGAGGCCAGTACAAAGGAATGGTTTATATCAAAACTGTCCCCCAAATTCAGAAACTCTGGTGTTTAGGAAATATTTTAAATATAGGTATTGCTCAGAAGATGCCAAATTCTTTAAGTGGATGTGGTTGGGTTTAAGTGGCTCCCTTTTCTACAGCTCAACATATGATAATTATTTAATTTTACAGTTTTGTTTTTGAATAGAGGTTGCAGTGATTTGTTGTTGGAAGTAAAATGGTATAACGATTATGGAGTCTAGAGTTAGATTTTAATCCTATTTACTAAATGGGTCAGGAAATCTTTTAATATTTCAATATCTTGGCCTAAATAAGGATACTATACCTAATTCACAAAATTTATGATGATAAATAAGCTCTATGAAGTGTTTAAATTCCCTGGCATATAGTAAGTGATCAATAAATGTTTATTTGTGTTTGTCTTATAATTAGAAAGATAATACTTACATAATTTCACACATAAACATGAATGAATGTGCTAATGTAAGAATAAATATTAACAACTTTACACACACGCAGGAAGAACACCATGGAATCATGAAGGCAGAGATTTGGGTGACTCTTCTGTAAGCCAAGGAATGCTGAAAATGGCCAGCAAACCACCAGACCTAAGGTTCAGTGGGGAGAGGCATAGGACAAAATTTCTTTCATAACTCTCAGAAGGAAGCAAGCCCACTGACACCTTGATCTCAAACTTCTAGCTTCCAGAACTGTGAGATAGTTAATTGCCAATGTTTAAGCCACCCAGTTGGCCGTATTATGTTATGGCAGCCCTCGCAAACTAATACACGTGGTTTTATTTCATGTTGTATTTAAGGCTATCTTCACTGGATAAAGGATTCAAGGGTGACAGTTTTTGTTTTTGTTTTAACTGCAAGCACTTAAAAGAGGTCCTTTCACTGTTTTCTGATTCAACATTAGTGGCTACTCTCAATTACGTTTCCAGGTATAAGTTGTGTGTCCTTTATCTCTGGCCACTTTCAAAATTTTCTTTTTATTTGGTATTTGGTAGTTTGACTATCGTGTCTAGGTCTGTGTTTCTTGTATTTTGCTTATTTGAGGTTTGCTAAGCATCATGAATCTGAAAGTAGACACTTTTCCGCAAATTTAGAAAAATTTCACCCATTACTTTAACAAATAATTTTCTGCTGGATTCTTTTTTTTTTTCTTTTTGGGACTCCTATTACATATATATCGTTGTCTCCATGTATCTGAATCTTCATTCTTTTTTCTCAGTGTTTTTCAAATTGAATGCTTTGTATTGATCTATTTTCAAGCTCACTGAAACTTCTTCCTTCTCACATAGGTCATTAACCCATTTAGTGAATTTCTCATTCCATTTTCTCTTTTAAAATTTCCATCTTCTTATAATTATCTTTCCTCTGCTAAGCTTCCCTATCTGGTTACTCAGGAAGACTATATTTATTTTTTAAAATATTTTTGGACTTTACTTTGAACACCTTTATTAAGACAAACTTTATATGCCATATAAAGTCTACAATGTAATTATTTTTTTGGTAAATTCAGTTATACAATCATCACCACAATTTAAATTTGAAACATTTCAAACTCCATAAAAGGAACACCATATCCATTATCATTCCCTCCCCATTTCCCAGCACTATCCCATAGGCAACCACAAATTTATTCTTTCTGTCTATGGATTTGCCTGTTCTGGATACTTAATATTAATGGAGTCATACAATATGTGATCTCTTGTGACTGTTTTCCTTCACTTGGTGTAATGTTTTCAAATTTCATCTGTATTGTCACAATTATCAGTATTTATTTTTATTGCCAGTAATACTCCATCACATGCATGGTTCATGTATATTCATTCTTCAGGTGGTAGGCATTTGAGTTGTTTCTATTTTTTGGCTATTATAAATAATGCTGCTATGAACATTTGTATGCAAGCTTGTGTGTGGATATATATACTTTTTCTCTTTTCTTGTGTATATACCTAGGGATGGAATTAGTCATAGTCCCCCATTATGCAGTAATAAGTTACTACACACATATTGGCTTAAGTCAATGCAAATTTATTATCTCACAGTTCTGGAAGTCCTGGTTTTCACCAGAAAAAATTCAAGGTGTCAGCAGGGCTGTGTTCCTTTTGGAGCTTCTAAGAGAGAATCATTTTTTTCAGGTTTTGGAGACCATCTGTATTCCTTAGTTCCTGTGCCCTTTTCCCATCTTCAAATCCAGCAAGGTCGCATGGTTAAGTTTCCCTTTGAGTCTTCTGCTTCCCTGCTTCACTTATAGAGGTCCTTATGATTACATGGGGCCCACCCAGGTAGTCCAGAATAACCTTCCCATCTCAAATTCCTTAGCTTCATCACATCTGCAGAGTCCCTTTTGCCTTGTAAGAGAACATATTCACATGCTTTGCAGATTAGGACATGTATATGTTTAGGGGATGGGGTATTATTCTGCCTACCACACCGTGTCATATGGTAACTCCATGTTTAACTGCGTAGGAACTGCCTATTTTCCGAAGTGGTTGTTCCATTTAACATCCTTACCGGCAATATAATGGCTTTAATTTCTCCACATTCTTACCAACACTTGTTTATTGTCCATCTTTTTTTTTTTTTAAGATTTTATTTATTTATTTATTTGAGAGAGAGAATGAGAGACAGAGAGCACGAGAGGGAAGAGAGTCAGAGGGAGAAGCAGACCCCCTGCTGAGCAGGGAGCCTGATGTGGGACTCAATCCCGGGACTCCGGGATCATGACCTGAGCCGAAGGCAGTTGCTTAACCAACTGAGCCACCCAGGCGCCCTATTGTCCATCCTTTTGATAATAGCCATCCTAGTGGGTGTGGAGTGTTATCTTTTTGTGATTTTAATTTGCATTTTCCTAATGTCTAATGATGTTGATGATCCATTAATGTGCTTTTATTTTTTTTTAATAGAGAAATGTCTGTTCGTATCCTCTGCTCATGTTTTAATTGTGTTGTCTTATTTTTGAATTATAAGAGTGATTCCTAGGGATGCCTGGGTGGCTCAGTCGGTTAAGAGTAATTCATATATTTGAAAATAAGGCCCTTATCAGAGATATAATTTGCAAATATATCTCCCATTATGCAGTTTGTATTTTCACTGACTTGATGGTATTGTTTGCCGCACTAATTTTTTAAATTTTGATCAAGTCCAATTTATTTGATTTTCGTCTATCATATGTTCTTGTAATGTTCTATTTAAGAAACCATTGGGTAACACAAATCCACAAAAATTTACTCCTGTATTTCCTGCAGTTCTTTGAATATATTTTTCATTAGTTACGTGAATATACTTATTATAATTTCTTTAAAATCTTTGTCTTGCCAATCCAACATTTTGCCGTCTTGGATCAATTGTTACTATTGACCCTTTTTTTTCTGGAGTATACGGTCACATTTTCTGTTTGTGTTTTTCTTAAGTTTTGAGAGGCTCTTGGTTCTGTTATCTTCCTGGGAAGATGTTAATTTTAGCTAGTTGTCCTTTTACTGTTTGATCACTTTTCAGTTGTGTAGACTGGATCTTTTGCTTTAGAAAGGCTGTTTCTGAAAAGCCCAAAGAGTTTTTAGGACCTTCTAATTTGGAGGTACTAAATACCCAAACTTTGGTTTCTAGTTGGTACTTGGGGTTGATTTTAGTCCAAAAAGGAGACTTTTTCTACAATACAGTTTTTATTCCCAAAGCTTGGCCTTTCTGGTGTCTCAGATAAAGAACCAAGGCATAACGAAAGTCTAAGTAAATTTTTCCACTTTAATGGAGCTGAACCTCTGATGTCGGCCTCTACCGCATTAAACCTCGTATGTCTGTGCCATTTTCAATCCTGGAGCAGCTTTTGGAAAACTTTGTGTAACCTTATTCTGCATGTGTGTAGCCCAGCTGTAATCTGGGGAATTGCAAGGAACCCCACATAGACTTCTGGCACCTCCCCATCTACATATCTTTGAGTTCTGTCCAGTCCCGTCAGCGACTTCAAATTCAGGATGCTTGTTCCCCAGCTCAGTGGGAATTCTGGGTTCTGCTTAGATTCGAACTCTCTGGACCATGGTTGGAAAATTGTCCCCGGGTAGAGAAAAAAATGCAATTACAGAGATCGCTCAAAGTTTCCTTCTTTTCAGAATTACATTATTCTAGTGCCTCTTGTTCGACATTGGAAAACTTTTTGCCTCATGTATTTTACCCAGGACTATGGTTATTTACAACTAGAGGACTGGTCCACTATCAGTTACTTTGTCATAACTGGAAGTAAAGCAGAAGCTTTTGATAAGTATTTTAAACGCTGGTCATTCCAACATTTCTGAACATTGGAAATACTATACTAAGATACATAGTAATTTCTGTTGATTTAAATTTTATTGTCTGATGTGTTTTAGGTAGACAGTTTCATGGCACTGCTCATAGTGAACAGAGTGGAATATTTTAAACACTTTTAAGTGGCAAATAGGGATCCAAATCTAAATTAAAATATAACCATGTGTGCTTGTAACAGTGCAAATACAGTATATTATATGGCAAAATCTGTGTGTTTGTATGTGTGTGCATGCAATTAAATAACAGGTAATTCACAACTTCTCTCCTGGGCCAGGACTGATATCTTTGGAAATGAATTTTAAAAACATTCCAGTCTCTGGGGCACCTGGGTGGTACAGTCAGTTAAGCAACCACTGTTGGTTTTGGCTCAGGTCATAATCTCAGGCTCATGAGATCAGTTGAGCCCTCCCCTACCCCCACCCCCCGTCAGGCTCTGCGCTCAGCATAGAGTCTGCTTAAGACTCTCTCTCACTCTCCCTGCCCCTCTCCCTGTTCTCTCTCTCAATCTCTCCCTCTCTAAAATAAATAAATAAATAAATCTTTAAAAAAAAATAACATTCCAATCTCATTAAATTGGGACAGGGGGATGGGAAATAAATGTTTTATTGAATCCAGCAAATGATATAACTATATTTTCTAGAAAGAGATCATACTATAAATAATTCAATTTGACTCCTTTCTCACTTAACACTTATTAGACGCCTTTATACGTCACATAGGCAGAATTATAATATTCTTTTTGAAAAGTTTCATAAAACTGCCTTGTAGTAATATGCCATGAAAATTTTATCAAATTCTCTTTTGATAAATATTTAGACTAATTCCATTTTTTCCTATTATAGTTATCTAAAAAATGAAATACTTATACCTACAGCTGTGTGTACTGTATGTATATTTCAGAGAGATTTCCAGAAATTAAATCGTATAAGAACAGTAATTGTATTTTAAAATATGAAACATAGTGACACACTGCCCTTTAAAAAATTTGTAGTGATTTACACTCCCACGGTGTTTATCTAACAATAAACACTTAGGTATTGTTAGATAAAGTTTGTCTAACAATAAATTAGAGTGACTGCTTCCAAAGGCAAACAGAATTTGATATGCTTTTCATTTTTCCAGTCTGTTAGAAGGGATAAAAGACTATCTTTTTATATTGCTGTAATTATTTCTAATTTTGCTTAAGTTTCTATGTTCAGTATTTTATTTTTATTCTAATTTATTTTTATGTTTTACATTTATATTTTTGATATACATGGACTTTATTTTTTTATATGATGTACATGTGCCTATATGTGTGTGTAAGGACAAAATTATATATTTAATTTTCATTTTAAAATCTCAGTCGTCATGCAGTTGTCCGAAGTCTGGATTTTTTTTTTTCTTTTTAGCTTTTTTTCTTCTCTTCTTGTACCCATAAACAATATATCTTTAATTACTCTAACATATATGCTAATATCTGATACAACTACTTCCCCGTTGCTCTTTATTTTAGAATTTTACTATTATGTGTGTTTTTTCCAGAAAGGCGTTTAAATAATTTCCTCAAGCTCCAAAAAATATTTTTAAAATTTTGTTTGAAGCTGCATTTAGTTTATAGATTTGAGAGAAATAATGTATTTATGCTATTGAGTTATATGATCTGAGAAAATGTTTTATCTTTCCCTTTTTAGTAGGTTTTCATTTAGTATTTAAAATCCTCTTAATATATATAATTAATATTACTTCTACATTTCCTCCCAAGTTTTTCATTATTTTTTGTTTGTCAATAGAATTAATATGATATTTTGGGGCGCCTGGGTGGCTCAGTTGGTTGAGCGACTGCCTTCGGCTCAGGTCATGATCCTGGAGTCCCGGGATCGAGTCCCGCATCGGGCTCCCCGCTTGGCAGGGAGTCTGCTTCTCCCTCTGACCCTCCTCCCTCTCATGCTCTCTGTCTCTCATTCTCTCTGTCTCAAATAAATAAATAAAATCTTTAAAAAAAAATTATAGCAATAAACTCACTACATCTGTCATTAGAAAAAAATATTGTTTTATATAACTTTCACAACCAGCCACCATACTCACTTTTTTTACATTGCTTATAATTTTCTTTCTTAAGATTTCCAAATATACAGTCAAATCTTCTATCAGTTACAATAGCATATTCTACTTCCTAGTATCCCTTCTTATAAAAATAATATATATATATTTACTATCAGTTTGCTAAGATATTAATAAGGCATGGATGCTTGATTTTATCAAGTAACATGTCAGCATCAAACCTATGACCATACATTCCTTTGACCTATTAATTTGATGTATTTTTAATATATTTCTCAAAATTGGCATAGTTTTACAGTCTTTTAAAGGAAGCCTGCTTTTCATGTCATTGCTAGATAGTGACACATCTACTCTTCTTTCTTGAATCTGTGGTTGATAATATGTAGGGACATTCATATCTAATGTATTCTCTCTCTGGAGATTTGTAGACATTCTGAACTGTATTAATGAACAGTACTTTGGATGTAGAGTCCTTATTCTTCACGTGGGTTTCTTCACCTTTGTTTCTTTTTGGTAGGAACCAGGCAAGGCAATTGTGCTTTCTTTCTGTTTGTTACTCCTCCTTGAATAGGTCCATTCTTTCTATTTCCTTCAGAATTCTCTTTTGCTCTGCTCTCCATCTAGCTATGCAGTGTTTCCATTAGACCTTCATTGAAGAGCTCAATTTTGATTGTTCCAAACATATTTTGCTTAGAGGTTAAGGAATGAGAGGAAATGAACTCAAGTACCCAAAGTTTCCATTTAGATATGTTGTCTCAAGACACCTTTCTGCAAAATACAATGAATTCTTTGTACCTCCCTCAGTATTTAATAGTTTCTTCTTGGTTGGAGACAAGTACCAAAGCTTGAAATGAACACCTATTTCACATAGATCTTTTGTTTTGTTATTTGCTGTTTATTTAAGCCTGCTATTTATCTATGCAAAATGGAGGAAAATATGTACTTCTCTCTTTAACCCATATGTTTTGACAAGCCTCTAAAATGCTGATTTAGGTAGCTAGTTGTGGTGGCAGAGGGGGAGGAGAGGGGAGGAAAAGAAACTGAAAGGTGGGTTTGCCCTCTCTGGGGTAAGAAAAGAAGGTAGGTGACCTAACTTAATCTATTTGCCAACTGGATCTCTTTATTTAGTGGGAATTTTATTTTAAGTTTTTACTTAAATTCCAGTTACTTAATATACAGTGTAATATTAGTTTCGGGCATATAATATAGTGATTCAGTACTTCCATATATCATACTGTGCTCACCACAAGTGTACTCCTTAGTCCCCATTACCTATTTAACCCAGCCCCCCTACCCACCCTCCCTTTAGTTACCATTAGTTTGTTCTCTGTAGTTAAAGAGTCTCTTACTTGGTTCCCTTCTCTCTCTCTTTTTTCCCTATGCTCATTTGTTTTGTTTCTTAAATTCCACATGTGAGTGAAATCATACGGCATTTGTCTTTCTCTGACTCTTATTTTGCTTAGCATAATACTCTAGCTCCATCCATATCATTGCAAATGGCAAGATTCCATTCTTTTTATGGCTGAGTAATATTCTATTGTATATTTATACTACATCTTCTTTATCCATTCATCAGTCGATGGACACTTGGGCTGGTTCCATAACTTGGCTATTGCAGATAATGCTGCTATGAACATTGGGGTGCATGTATCCCTTTGAGTTAGTATTTTCATATCCTTTGAGTAAATACCTAGAAGTGCAATTGCTAGATTGTAGGGTAGTTCTGTTTTTAACATTTTGAGGATCCTCCGTACTGTTCTCCAGAGTGGCTGCACCAGTTTGCATTCCTACCAACAGTGTAGGAGAGTTCCCCTTTCTCCACTGGGAATTATTTAGTAAGCCTGATACTATTTAGAGGATCACTGGTTGTAAAAGTCTAATTTAACAATTTGGTCCTATGTGTCAGTTTATCTTCATTTTACTCCTTCCTGGAATCTACAGAAATCTCAAAGATCTCTGTTTCTGTTCAGTGCATGATGATATATTCCTTTCTAAAAATAAAACAAAAATTATCTAGTGAAAATATGCTATACTTCATTGGTAATGAGATGGGACTTAGATTTCTACTCTTGTCTCCAAATCCCTTTCCTCTCTCTATTACATTCCTAACAAGAGCCATGTTATAGTGGAAATGTAATAGATGAAGAAATTAATATGGCATGATTGGCACTTGAGGTATCTGCAGGATCCAACAAAAATGTAAATAAGAGAAATAGGAAACCAGAGAGTGAGAGAAAAACTTAGCACTTCAAAAATTTGTAGAATTGCCTGGCAAATAACTTAGACTTGTATTTGAAGTGAAAAACTTATTAAGTGCTTATTTGGTAACAGAAATTGTGCCAAAGTCACTTTATTTATTTATTTATTTATTTTTATTCTTATGTTAATCCCCATACATTACATCATTAGTTTTAGATGAAGTGTTCCATGATTCATTGTTTGTGCATAACACCCAGTGCTCCATGCAGAATGTGCCCTCCTCAATACTCACCACC
>NC_138382.1:40930358-40971369 GCF_054177405.1 Leptonychotes weddellii
ATGAGAGAGTTGTTGCTCTTCTTTTCTTCAATCTCCTGTTGAGTTTGTAGGTGTTCAGAATGGTTTGATCCCTATCCAGCTGAATTCCTGAGAGGAGACGAAATCCAGGTCTCCTACTCCTCTGCCATCTTGCTCCGCCCCCTCCCAAAGTCACATTTTATAATTTCCTTATGAAGAGAACTTCAGAATATATTACGAAGTAGGCTGACTGAAAGGTGTAGGGTTGGCTGAGCCAAGCCTTTTCTAATGGCCCAAATTTCTTTTGATGCCAATAAAGAGTGTAACTAAACCAATGCAAGCTAGAATATTCATCTAACTATCCACTCTTTTAATAATCAAATATTTATTGAGCATCTCTTAAGTGGCACACATGAGATTTATGTATATTGGAGAATAAATAGACATTGCTTATATCTTCAAAAAATTGTACTCTAAGAAGAGTTAATGAAACATAAGCATACAAGTAAGTGTATAATTATAAATTGTTATAAATACTCTGAAGAAAAAAGTGTGGGCTTTCAGTTGTTTCTGATGACAGTAGAAGAAAGACATCATTCAAGATGAAACTACAACATTATTGTAGTAATCATACTACGTTGATTAACAGAAGGAAGGACAAGAGCCTCAGGCTTTCAGTAAAAACCAGAGAGAAGGATTCAGTCATGAAAAATATCCCTAAATTAAGTTCATCACCAACAATCATAATAAAGAAACTTTCTCACAATATGTTAAAATACTTGGCTATGCTTGGTCAAACTGCTTTTGTGCTTAGGAACTTAGCATTCTATCTCATAGTTCCTTTATACTGTAACTCCTCTGAGCAGTTATAATGCTGATGCAATTCAAAATATTATAACAAATTCAAGTACTGAACAATAGTGCAACATATTCTTTATGACTTTAAAAGAAAGCACTGAGGAGAAATAAAAGAGCTCCATGAATAACCCAAATGTGTGACAGAGAGAAGAAGCTAACCCCTTCCAATACTTTAGGTGATAGAATGTCCTTGTAACATCAGTTGAAAAAGGAATCGATGAATGCCACAAGATTTAAGTGGCAGGTGCAAGAGTATATATTTTTATTTATTATTTCAACAATGGCAGAAAAACCATATTAAGTTTATGGATATCTTTTCTTTGCCAGATATTTACCACAGGCCCACAAGTGAAAAAGAAATTTCACTATTTGGTGAAAAAGAAAACTATGATACTACCTTCCCAATCAGTATATTTAGCTAAGGTGTTTTTTTTCTAGTTGTATTGATATATAATTGACATATAATGTTGTATTAAAGTATACAACATAATGATTTAATGTATGTTCATATTGCAAAATGCTTACCACAATAACTTTAGAAAACATCCATCACCTTACATAGTTGTAAGTTTTTCTTGTGATGAGAACTTCAACGATTTACTCTCTTACCATCTCTCAAATATACGATACAGTATTGTTAATCGTTGTCACCATTCTGTGCATTATATCCCCAGAACTTATTTAGCCTATAACTGAAAGGTGGTACATTTGAACATCTTCATCTACCTTTTGAACATTTCCCTCACCTCCGACCCCCCCCACCTCTGATAACCATCAGTCTGTTCTCTGTTTCTATAGGGTTTATTTATTCTTTTAGATTGCACATGAGTGAGGTCATACAGCATTTGTCTTTCTCTGTCTGACATTATTATTTTTAAGTGACAAAGATATGATTGTGCCACAGAGGGAGGAAAGGAAGGGAAATATCCTAGGAACCAACTACATGTCCTCAGTTAACATATTTAGAAATAACCCAAAGTGATCTCAAGTTTGGTTGCATGTAATTGATACATTATGCTAATGGGATTAAAAACAAAATAAGGCATATTTCAAAGATGCACACAACTTTGACAACAAAAATGCTGGAAAAGGTGTAACTGAAGAATATAATCAAAATGGAAGCAGATACAGCTAGATGACACATTGACAGTCTTCCAGGGAATCTTCAACCTCCCCCCTCCTCTCTCTCTGGTAGAATATGAAGCCTATTGAGAAATTATTCATGCAAGATAAAGAATGTCTTTATTTTTTCTTACTTTTGAACAGCAGTGAAGGTGTGGCAGGGACACCCATGGAAACATAGCTTGACTAGATGTCTTAGTGAAGTTTCTGAATGTTTAAACATTTAAGATTTGAGACCTCCTTGGTATGAGAGTCTAATTCATTTTGGCAGTTGACAGTTTGTTGGCAGTTTACACTTGGTAGGTGCACCTGACTCTGTCAGTCTGTTTTCACGAGCTACCTACCTGTCACATTGTGAGTGGCTTTCCTTCCACTTTCACAAAGGCTGTCTTTTTTATATGCTTTTCCTCATGGAGATTTAAAGTGACTCAGTGGGAAAGGCCACATAATCAGTCTTTGAGATGACACCGTGCCTGCACTCTACATATCAAAATACCATAAATATGATAGTAAAAAACATACTGGTTCAGAAATGGTTGTTTAAGTTACCGTCTAGTACAGAATGGACATTGAACCCAAGGCACATGTTAGCAATTTGTGATTTTACGTTTGTTTGTTTGTTTGGTAACGTAGAATCTATTATTCCACAATAAAGTAACAAGGCACCATGGAAGAAATAAAAAGATGAAAAGATAGAAGGAGAAATGATTATTTATAATCCTAGAAGTGGATATATTATTAACCCTCCCCCAGCACTTCTGTGAAAGGGCATTTGTATGATCCCGAGATCTGTTATGTGATAAAGACAGTGATACACAAGGAGAATCTTGATGTCCTTGTGTTGACATTGCTAGCAGAATTGCACATAGCTTCAGTGACTCCAGATGCAGGCTAGATTGTGAATGCTGATACAACACCATGAAAGGAAAGGTTCAGAGAAGAAAGGCAAAGAGTTAGAAAGCTCTTGGATCATTATAGAAGACATTTTGTTCCTTGACAGTATAGCCTGCAAATGCACTAGAGTAATGCTGTAGAGGGCAGCTGGACTATTTGGGGAGTGGAAGTAAATACAGGCATCAAAATGAGCAATATGTGTTACACCCCATAAGAGCTGAGAGGTGTAGCAAGAGTGAAGGAGGGAGGTCTCACCTCACAATTCGCCTCAAACAGAATTAATTTTGTATGAACATAACTTCTTAGCCTTGGTAAATCTAATAAGTCTTCTCTGAAAGCTTTTAAAATGCCTAGCCTAGCATATAATCAAAGAAGTAGCATTGGAAATACGATTTTCGTATCACCAGCAAGTAAAATTCCTAAGGTTTTTGTTTTGTTTTGTTTTGTTTTGTTTTCAGTAGAAGTTAAGGTCGTTAGTAGAGAACTTAGGAACGGAGTGTGTTCATATTTTCAGTATTTTCAAAATCATGCAAGATGAAAAGTAAAACAAAAAGATGTTTGATGGCTAAAAGTTGATGCTTAACCAAGCCATTGTATACAAAATAAATTTGCAATGCCCTTGATCAGAAGTTAATATTAAAATTAGAGAAGTATTTAAGCATTCAGCAGACCAGGTAACATTTACCTGGTAATATCAAGTGAGTTTCATGTTATCAACTATATGCCAGACATGAGAAAATTTACTTTCAGAGAGAATATTAAAACAAACAAAACTGAAACACATTCAGTATTAATCACATCAGAAATTATTAGGATTAGAAATGTTTAACCTGAGAAGAGAACAGAACGATAGAGATTTTAGTGTTTTAACAACTGAATTATTAGTCCACAGGTAAGTATTAAAATAAAACTGACACTGACTCTATCAATAAATAATTCATTACTGCCAAGAGAAATTTTATTAAAATTGGAATTGAGGATTATCAAAAGAACAATGATCAAGACTACCTCTGAAGAAGTGTTTTATTGTAAAGATTAAAAACCATGGTAAGAGAAGAGATAATTTAGTTTGTTTCAACACACAAAAAAGGGATTAGAAACAAAAAGCCACTCTCCTTTGAAAAATAAAGTCTGAGAATTACTTCCAGCAGGCAATAAAAACTGCCAGCAAATTTTTATTAAAAATAAGGAAGAAGATGAAAGGAAAAATTAAGAATGCAAACACAAATCACAACACATCAGTGTTTGAATGTGAAGGCTGGTAAGGAGATTGAAATCTTTCTAGACCCCTATTATTAACAAAATATTAGATATATTCATTTGAAAAGCCTGTATCAGAGAGGGTGAAGTTAAGTCAGACAGAGAAAGACAAATACTATGATTTCTCTTATATGTGGAATCTAGAGGAAAAAAAAATGTTCACAGATACAGATACAGATGGGTGGTTGCCAGAGGTGGGATGTGGGGGGAGCGGTGGGGGGGGGAGTTGGGAAGAGAAACAGGTGAACAGTTTCTTTTATTTATTTGCTTGTTTGTTCATTTAGTTTAATTTTGTTTAAATAAACTAATTTCTTTAAGTGAGCCAAAGGTTGAGTTGTATGTTATATGAATTATATTCAGTAAAGTTATTTTTTAAAAAGTGAGAAAAAAACTTGAAAGACTTCATGAAAGAGGATAATTGGCCAATAAATATATGAAAATGTGCTCAATGTCATTAATCATCAGGGAAATGCAAATTAAAACCATAATGAGATACTACCCACCAGAAGGGCTAAAATTAAAAAACACTGATAATACCAAGTGTTAGTGACATGTAAAACAATTAGATTTCTCATGCTTTGCCAGCAGGAGTAGAAAACTGGGAATATTTACCAAAGCTGAATATACATATCCTACGACCTAGCTGAATATACATATCCTATGACCTACCAGTTCCTCTCTTAGGAGTAAGTGTATATGTTGACCATATGATAAGAATGAGAATAGTTATAGCAGTTTTATCAATAACAGCTTCAAATTGAAATAATCTAAATACCTATCAATAGTAGAACAAAGAAACTGTGTATATTCTGTGGTGGGGTACTATATAGTATTAAAAAAAGAACTAAAAACTGAAAATTTAAATGAATGATACACATCACATGGATGAGTCAAACCAAAATAATAATGAGCTGAAAAGGCCAAACATGAAAAGGTTTCATTTTTATGAAGTATAAGAACAGGCAAAACCAGTCTAGTAAAGTAGATGTCAGACTAGTGGTTACTGTGGGGGAGTACAATTGGGAAGGGTCATGAGGGTACTTTTGGGGGTAACATTTAGAGTTATATAGTGACTTGGGTGGCCATTACATGAGTAAATCAATCTATTTAAAATTTATGTACTTAATGTATGTTCTACCTCAATAAAAATTTTAGATGAGCAAGTAAATAAACTTATCTCATTGTGCTCCATGATGGCACAAATCATGACTTATTTACCTATTTGCACCTTGCAGGGCCTAATACAATGCCTGCTCAGTGTTTGTGGAATTTAATTCGATTGGTCAAGTAGTTCCACCTATATGATCGTAACTAGATGATTTTAGTACAGTAGGTCTGAGCTGTCAACAGAAGGATAGCTGTGCAATTCCTACAGACTCCTTTTAAATTCCTAATGCTTTCATATTTAAAATATCTGCCTTTTTTTTTCCAAAAAGGGAAACAGGAGCATTTGCATATTGAAACATAATTCCATTTTCAGGGTTTAACAAGATTCACATTTTAAAAGAAGGTAATTTGCATATGCTTTGAGGATTCTGATAGATTGTTTTGTAATATGATAGAGAAAGTCAGAAGTTTTGCCCTTGTTTTGTTCTTTCAGATATCCATTTTCTGAAGAACTCCTTAATCGTACATACAGAGTACAAAATGTTATTTGCACATACTCAATCTACAAACCATGCTGGAATTACAGTAATTCACATCACATGCCTTACAGTAGATAATGGAAAATTACAGTTACGGAGTATAGAAGAGAGAAGGACAAAGGACCATTTAGGAAAGGAAATTTTAATGGAGAGAGGGAAATTTAAATTTTCTGTAGCCAGGGACATTGGCTGGTCTTTAAAGTAACCTATATAGTAAACACCACAATGTCAGGGGCTGTACAGATATTTGGCAAATACTTTATTGAAGGAGAACTACAAAATATACTGAATGTTTAGAGGGGACTGGATCTTAGAAACTTATGATCGGAAGATCCCTTGGTCCCTAAATAACTTCTAATTTCATGTCCAACTTTCCTAATTTCTTATCTTCTCTGATTTCATATCTAACATCTAATAAAAGTAAACTTCTCATGAGTTTCATAAGTGATTGTTCAGTTTCTGGTTAAGCGAATTGTCTTGTCAGCTACTTATGACAAGATTTGAAAATTTTAGTTACTGGCATTTTTAGAAAATTAAGGCTTAATTTGGTTAAAATATATATCTTCTTGGGACGCCTGGGTGGCTCAGTTGGTTAAGTGCCTGCCTTCAGCTCAGGTCATGATCTCAGGGTCCTGGGATCCAGTTCTGCTTTGGGCTCCTTGCTTAGCAAGGAGTCTCCCTCTCCCTCTGCCTGTCACTCCCCCTGTTTGTGCTCACTCTCTCTGACAAATAAATAAAATCTTAGAAGATCTCTATCTATCTATCTATCTATCTATCTATCTATCTATCTATCTATCTATCATCTATCTATATTTCATGTAACTCCACATGTTGTTTTATTTTGAGCTGCAAAAATCTAATTGTTCTCGCATGCTTTAAAAGTTTTGAAAGACATTTGTCTTTTTCAAATTGTTATCTTTGGTTATTTTCTGTAGTTTCTTCAGTAGTTTCTTTATAAATTCAGCTTGGAGGGGCACCTGAGTGGCTCAGTCGTTAAGTGTCTGCCTTTGGCTCAGGTCATGATCCTGGGGTCCTGGGATCGAGCCCCGCATTGGGCTCCCTGCTCCACGGGAAGCCTGCTTTTCCCTCTCCCACTCCCCCTGCTTGTGTTCCCTCTCTCTCACTGTGTCTCTCTCTGTCAAATAAATAAATACAATCTTTAAAATAAATAAATAAATAAATAAATTCAGCTTGGATAATACTGGATTGCTCTACACAAAAGACATCACATTTTGAATTATATATGTCATTTGTATAAACTAAAGATGAAACTATAACAAAAATTTCAAACTGGTATTCTACTTCTCCTTTCAGCTATTATGAACTAGTTTTATTAGACCAATCCTCATCCTAAGAACAAGTAGAAATCTGAATCAGTCTCTCTTTCTTTCTCTACACACACACACACACACACACACACACAGATACTAATTTCAGGTCAGTTACTGTAGTATCCAAAACTCCTTTAATGGACAACTTTGTTTTGAGAACTCCACACCAGCCTAAGTGAAATACTCTTGTAACTGTGGTGTAGTCACATCTTTTCTAAAAACACTTCATTCTTTTCCCTCTCCTTCATAAGAGTTATACTTAAAAGACTCTCTCCACCTTCTCTAAGACCCTTTGTTTTCCACAAGCATTCCAGCCAATAGATGTGTTTTATTTATTTGTTTGTTGTCTAATCTTGTCTTTGTGTCTAATTCTTGGAGGACTCAAACTAAGAGCCTAACATTCTATGCCACATTTCTCCTCTACTTATAACTGGTGGTCAGAGACTAAGTACAGCTTTCACCAGTCCCACAGGGCTAGAAAGGGAAAAAAAATGGAGTTAAGTGATTGGATGGGAGAAGCTTCTGAAAACATCATGGACTCTTAGTGGGAACCTCTAAAATCCATACACTTCTATACACAGTCTGAAATGAATCTTTCAATCAGCTCAATCTCATGTATTTTTTAAAATAATTTATTCTTAGCCCAACTTCTTGTCAGAATCAAAAGTAAATGCTTTCTTGAGAAGTAAAACATAACTCAGACACTAGGTTTTATTATGGCTTTTGAAGTATAATGCACAGTGCTTAATCAATAAATATCCAGGCATATAAGGAAACCCCCTGAGAACAAGAAATAAGGGAACAAACCCATAGGCAATTCATATGATGACATTATTAGAAGCAAATTTAAAATAGTTATGATTGATATGTTAAAGAAATTAAACATTAAGATGAATTAATTTGGCTGAGAACTAGGAACTGTAAAAAGGTCAAATGGATATTATATAAAATAAAATGTAAGAATTAAAATTGATAAATGGATGGATTTAATAGCCAGTTAGATAAAATTAAAGAGAAAATTAATTAGCTTTAAGTTACATTAGTGGAAAATATCCAAATAGAAGCATAATGAGTCAAAAAGGAAAAATAGAGAAATGACTATGATCTATAGAACATGGTGAATAAATCTAACTTATGTGTAATTGGAGTTAGTGAACTCTAAGGGAAAGAAATGCAGCAGATACAATATTTAAAAGTATAATAATTGATATTTTCTAAAAATGATTGACAACATCTAGAAAAGAATAAAAGTATCATAATACTTCTGCTTCTGGGTATAATCAACAGGAACTAGATATATCCCCACACATTAAGTGACTTTAAAAAATAGAAAACTAGGGGCACCTGGGTGGCTCAGTCAGTTAAGCAACTGCCTTTGGCTCAGGTCATGATCCTGGGATCCTGGATGGAACCCCGTGTGGTTGACTCTGTGCTCAGCCGGGAGCTTGCTTCTCCCTCTGCCTCTGACCCTACCCCCCGACTTGTGCTCTCTCTTGCTCTCTGTCTCTCTCAAATAAATAAAATCTTTAGAAATAATTTAAAAAAATAGAAATATGGAGTGGAAAGAAATCAAAGAGGAAACCAAACCATGAAAGACTCTCAACTACAGGAAACAAACTGAGGGTTGCTGGAGGGGAGGTAGGTGGGGGGGATGGGGTAACTGGGTGATGGGCATTAAGGAGGGCACGTAATGTGATGAGCACTGGGTGTTATACACAACTGATGAATTATTGAACACTACAGCTGAAAATAATGATGTGCTATATGTTGGCTAATTGAATTTTTAAAAATATGCTCGCCAAAAAAAAAAACCACCAAAAAAAGACTTTTTGTTATATTAAAAAAAATAGAAATAGAAAACTATATGAAACAAGTATTTGCAGGCATTGAACCCCAGGCAGCATAAGATAGTGATTCCTGAAGGAAGGGGAATGAACACTGTGAGTCCAATGATTGCCAAGTTGGCAGCTGGATAGAGTTTCCAAGGATGCAGCGCAGGAGGGAACCTAAATGGAGACCAATACTCTTGAATTGAGCAGTGGAGTTTATAATTGGAGAAGTCCAAGAGAGCTAGAATTTGTGAGGCAAAGTGCCAGAGAATAGCATTATATCTTATTAGGAAATTGAAATTTTTATTATATGTCTCCTCCTCAAAAAACAACAACAACAAAATACACATAAACAAAAATACAACAAAAAATACAACTATAGGCCCAAATTGAACCAAAAACTTAAGAAGGAAATAATACCAAATCTATATAAATTCTTCCAGAAAATAGAAGCTGAAGAAATGCTTCTCAGTTCATTCTCACTGATATGCATTATCTGGTAGCACAAAGACATTAGTGGAAGAGAAAACCATGGACTAATATTTTTCATGAATACAACTATACACATTTTCATCAGAATGGATCAAATGGAATCCAGAAGTATATAAAAACCATGATAGTTTGTGACTAAGCAAGGTTTATTCCAAAATTCAAGATTATTTTAACATTCTAAAATCAATTTTTTAAAATGAACTTCAATGGGATACAGAAAGAAAATTTTTATACTGGATGTGAAGATATATTATTCACTGCATCTTCGAGTAGCTACATAGTTGTCTCTCAATATATGCCTAGTTCATTGAGTTGAGAATTGAGTCTATGATTCTATTTGCAGGAGGAGAATTTGATATGATGTTCATTTTGGAGCTAGAAAGGTATTGCTATTGTATTCTCTGTGGATTGTCCTAAGATTTAAGAGGCAAGGATTTAAGAATAATTCCAGAGACTAGCTGAAAGTAGAAAAAGCAAGAAATTACATGGTCTGGCTAGAAGTTGTAGGAGAAACAAACAAAAAAGCATTCTGAAAACATGGCCAAGATATTGATAGGTAGATTGAAAATGGAGGAGTAGAGAAACTGAAATTACATCTGGCTTTGAGTACAGAGTCTAATCAATGGAAATGAAATTGAATACCAGACAGAAGCCTTTGAAGTCAACTCAGGGTAACTGGGAAAACAATAGAAAAGAAAACTTACCACAGCCACGTGACAAGAATACCAGGAAACCAAAGGCAGAAACAATAATTCCAATAGTGAAGAAATATGCCAGTTCCTGACAGATACTGCTTGTTGCTTCAGAAAAATATGTTGATCTTTTGGCAATGAAATGGGGAATGGGGGAGACGAAGTGAAACATCAGGCTGAAAAGGACCAGTAAATGCTGTTGTTTGGGCCCAGAACAAAACCGAAAATAAAAGTAACAATTATATTTTAAATTAAAGACATATTATTGTTTCAAGGTTAATATTATTTTAAATGTATAGGTTAAAAATTTCTTGATACTTAATGTATAGGACATTTATTTATACTCAATAAATATTTTTCAAAAGAAAAAAATACCTATTCAGTGTCAACATTAGTACGTAAGATCATTTCTATCAGGAACAGGTAAGAAGTAGTGATCATTAAATATGACAAGTCGATTAATAGGTAGATAGTTTATATTGTGTAAAGAGACAACTATACAATATATAATTTAGAATATTTATTGTTTTCTGTATTACTGAGCTGTAATTTTTTTAAGGACAGAATCTTAATTTAGTCATCTTTGCTTTCCCTATCGAGCATAGTACAGTGACTTGCACCTGTTAATTCAGTAAAGATCTTTACATATATGCAAATAAAAAGGGAAAAAAATGAACCTCAACCCTTATTTCACACCATATGCAAAAATTAACTTGAAATGGATTATAAACTTAAATTTTTAAAATTTTTTTAAATTTTTTTTAAAGATTTTATTTATTTATTTGACAGAGAGACAGCGAGAGAGGGAACACAAGCAGGAAGAGTGGGAGAGAGAGAAGCAGAATTCCTACAGGAGCAGGGAGCCCGATGCGGGGCTCGATCCCAGGACCCTGGGTACCATCATGACCTGAGCCGTAGGCAGATGCTTAGCGACTGAGCCACCCAGGCACCCCTATAAACTTAAATTTAAGAGAGCCAAGCTACAAAACTTCCAGGGAAAATATTACAGAAAATCTTAGTTACCTTTAGTTAAACAGAAACAAAAAACAAACCAACCAACCAACCATGCAGCATACCAAAATTAAGACCTGTTGTTCTTCAAAAGACTCAGTTAAGAAAACGAAAAGACAAACCACAGATTGGGAGATAATATTTGCAAAATGCGTAAGTCACCAAAAAACCCTCGTATATAAATTATATAAAGAACTCTTATAACCTAATAAATTTAAAATGTAATAGAACCAAAACACTGACAAACCAATTTTTAAAATGGTAAAATTTTGACAGACATTTCACCGAAGATTTGTAGTTGGCAAATAGGCACATGGAAATATTCTTAGTGTCATTGGTCATTAGGGAATCACAATGGGATATCACTAGAATGGTTAAAATTAACAAGTTTCAGTATATCAAATGATGTAAGAGGATGGGGCTAGAATCCTTATCCGCTGCTGGATAAGAATTTTAAAAAGAATACAACCACTTTGCTAAAAATGTTTGGCAGTATTGTGAAAAGCTAAATATGAAGCTATCTTAGGAGTTTTGACATATAGATAGATTCAGCTATTGCTCAAGAGTAATGAAAGGGTATTAAAAGCATACATCTACACAAAGAATTGTATACAAATGTTCCCAGGACCTTTAATTATAACATCCCTCAACTAGAAACAATTCCATCTCAAGTCTCAAAATAACCAGGGGAAGGAATAAACACATATCAGTATATCCACTCAATGCAATATTATTCATCAGCAAAAAAGTACAAATTATCGATGCACATGAAAACAAGGGTGAATCTTGAAATAACTATGCTGAGTAAAAGAAACAGGCAAAAGAGAACCTTATATAGTTCAATTTGATGGAGTTCTATAAAATGCAAACTAATTAATAGTGATAGAATACAGATCAGTGGTTGCCTGGAGATTGAGGTGGAGTGAGTGGTGAATTACCAAGAGGCTAGGAAACCCTTGATGGGGAAAGAAATGCCTTTTATTTTGATTGTTACATGGATGTACCTGTTTGTCAAAACTCATGAAATTATGCACTCAATTTATGTTCAATTTGTTGTATACCAATTTTATGCCAATTTTATAACTCAGTAAAGCTGTAAAAAAGAATTGTGAAATTTAAGTGAAATAGGTGCTAGGAAAACCACAACTGGCCCATGATAACTAAAATGTAAAAAATCAAAGACAAAGAGAAAATTTTCTGTAAAGCACTTCCCCCAGAAAAAGGACATCTTATCTTCAGAGAAGCAACAATAAAACTGGCAACTCATTTCTCAATAGAGACAATGGAAGCAAAAGACTAAAAAAAAAAAAAAAAAGGTGGTGGGGCATTTTGAAAGGCATTTTGAGTGAGAATAACTGCCTAGAATAACTAACCTAGAATTCTATAACTGATGAAAATGTTCTCAAAAATGAAGACATTTTTAGATAATCGGGATCTGAGAAATTTTACTAGCAGACCTACAAATGGAATTCTTAAAAGGAGTATTTCAGGCAGGAGAAAACTGATCCTAAGATCCCAGGTCAAATATGAAGGAGAAATGATGAGCTATTAAAATGGTAATTATATGGGCAAATGAAAAATATCCATATAAAACAAACTGTAATATGTTTGTGGTTATAAATATTAATTTATATATACACACAATTAAATATAAAACCATATTATTCCATCAGTTCAAAGGGAGCTGAATGTGAATAGCATATTGTAACATCTTTCCATTAAGTTAAGTGATAAAATTATTTCTATTTATTAAATTTTGATGTCACAAATACATATCACAATACCTAGAGTAACCCTTAAGAGAATAGAAAGAGAATGTCTACTTAACAAGCTAATAGCTGGGTAAATATAAAATTTAAACAATTGATTAATTATGAGTAAATATAAAATTTAAACAACTGATTAATTACAAAAGAAGAAAAGAGGAGGAAATGTAGAATGGGAAGCACAAAGAGAAAATTAATAGTGATATGGCAAATTGAAATTGAAATAAATCAGTGAGTACCCCAATTAAAGCAACAGCAACTGGATTTCAACTTAGCAAAAGAAACAAACAAAACAAAACAAAAACTTCATTTATATGTTGCTTAAAACATTATACACCTTAAATCGTTTTTAAAATGGTTTTATATTTAAGGGTTTAAAATTTCAACCTTGGAATACCATAAAGATCTCTTGAGGCTCCAACTCGGGTCAGACCCACAGGTTTCTGACATACAAGGCTAATGAAGACAAGTTATTCCCCAAGAAGTTCAGTTCCTTTTTTGTACATATATTTAAGCTAAAACTATCAGAAAAGAAATATTGATACATGCTTTTAATAATATCAACAAATTAGAGGGTTCTAGAGGGGAGGGGGATGGGAGGTTGGGTTAGCCTGGTGATGGGTATTAAAGAGGGCATGTTCTGCATGGAGCACTGGGTGTTATGCACAAACAGTGAGTCATGGAACACTACCTCAAAAACTAATGATGTATGGTGATTAACATAACAATAAAAATTAAATAATATCAACAAATTAAATGGAGTCTGTATCTTCCTTTTCAATTCTATTTCATTTAAACTTATTTGGGAGGTCATACATATGCCTCAAAATATATTGCTGTGATTCGATTTTTGAGCTCAGCAGGTAAGCGTATTTATGCAGAATTAGCATGAATGAACCAGTTTGCAGCATCTGTTCAGTGCAATGTGGCTTTCCTCCAGGGTGAAAATGTCAACATAACATAACAACTTTTTGGAAAAGGGAAAGTGGACTTTTATTGTTTCTAGGCAGACATAAATATCAAAGGCAGTGTCATGACAGACTGATTAATAGACTCAGAAAAGAGGGGAGAAAATGGATCACTTGTATCATTTGACCAGTCTTGCACATTCTTTCCTAATTTTCTGGTTGTACCAAAACATGGGGCTTTTTTTAGATTGAAGGATCAATCCAGTTACTCTTTGTGAGCACTGTGCATTGAAGAGTGTCACATTATTATGTGGAACTCTAGAGTAGAGGATGCTGAAATGCTTAAGGTGTAGGTCAGATGTGGTTCCATGTTCAAGAAATAGGTCTGTTATGTAGTTTTTATATGCATTTGTAATATTTCACATAAATTCATGTATGTGTATATATTGATATGGAAACAAATGTGTATATATAACAATATATATATACACATATATAAACACATATATGTATGTATATGAGTGCACATATAATTAAGCATATAAATGTTAAATGTATATAGATATATTAATATATATGAATTTATTAAAATATGTATACAAATATAAATACATACACATGCACACATACCCACACACAATTCCTGTCTAATCAGAGTTCTATCACAATACAAAAATATCTTCTAAATATCAAAGAAATTCCTATTACCATTTATGATAAATGATCAATTGCTCTGTTTTGGTGTATGAGGTTTGAAAGAAACAGTCTTGAAATACAGCTTGCCCTTCAATTAACTCAGTTTTTCCTGAAGTCAACATGAGCTTTATTCAATTTTAATTGGTTTTAGTCTATCTTCCTAAATGTACCTTGCTTGAGTACTATTGTCTGAATATGAAATGTTTTCTTTCCTAACAGAAAAATTTGTCTTCTAGAGGAACATACGTTTAAAAAGTTACAGGTAGTAGAACTTTCAAACCAAAATCTTCTTTTTTTTTTTTTTAATAAATATTGAAGGTTTATTTTGGACAATTAAGGTATCACAGATCTTCCCGAGGCATTTATATCTACACATAATATGAATATACAAATGTAAGTGTAGCTGTGCGTGTCATATAAAATTCCACCATAATTTTAAATCATTCTATGGTCTTAACACGCTATTCCCAAACCATTAAGTGTGGATCTTGATGTTTTTGAACTATTCTTTTTTTTTTTTAAATGATGTAATGTATGGTGATTAACATAACATAATAAAATAAAATTAAAAAAAAAACAACTTCTTAAACTCTATCACTTTGCAAAGGATGTATGCTTCCAAAACTTAAAAACAACATGGTTAGTCATTGAGATTTGGATTTGATAGGCAGAAAAATTACAATCAGTTTAAAACTTTGAGAGGACTAACATGAGGGAAAGCAATCTTTACTACTGCCAAAAAGGAAATTTTTTTTTTCTGTTTACAACAACGTAAATTATTTTCTGCCTGAATTTATTCTGATTTTAATTTCTTGTCTAAGCACCATGTCATCTCAATCTGCTTAACTCCACTGGTAATTACACCTTATTTCAAATGTTGTGAACATTTGTGTGGTGTAGGGCAAAAAAATATATATATCAACTCTTTTAATAGCTTGAACCTGACTGAATGCCTCAAAATTATACATTTTAAGTTGTAACTTGGACTGTAACCTTCCGATGAAATCTTAAAGTGACTTACTGGGGAAAAAAATGCTTCTTAGGTTTGTCAAGGAGAGCAAAAATAAATTTAATGTAAATTAGTTGTAAATAGAAGTTTATGGGTTACACACAGGTAATTATGTTTTTAATGTCAGGGAAAATTGAAGGATAACTCAGTTTCAGCTTATTTAAACTCTAACATACTTTGTAATGTTTTGAGATGATAGCCAAACATGAAGTGCTTTTTAGTTCATTTATCAAAATGGAGATAATGAGAAATAAACTTAGTTTGAGTCATCAGCATAGATATTATTTTACTATCATTATCCTCATTTCTGTCACATAATAATGTTATATTGGAGACTACACAGGTCATGGCTTTATACCCATAGATTTATTGTGAGAAATGAAAAGGAGAGAGAAAAAATGCTCCTAAAAGAAAGAAAAGTATCAGTAGAGGTGACATAATGAAAAAAAGTTTTGTTATAGGGATCATTCACATAAGAGGAAGTTCCTTTCCTCCCTCCCTCCCTTCCTTCTTCCCTTCCTTCCCTCCTTCCCTCCCTCCCTCCTGCCTTCTTCATCCTTTGTTTCTTCATTCCTTCTTAAAATTTCCATCCTGATGCTTTGGCAAAATGTGGAACATATGGTCTCCATTCCCTTACAATGATTTACTCTTATCCTTACAAGTTAAACTATGTTTGCTTTTCTCTGTATAGTCAATAGACAGGAAGATAGTGTGTTCCTAGTTACTGGTACTAAGATAGCTGTTGTTCAGCAAACTCATAGGAAAAAAAAAATACTTTCTGCTAAATATGAATAGCAATATTAATGATTATTAACTTCTCCCTCAAAAGTAATATGCCAGTATGTTTCCTACCCCATTCACAAGTAGCATCTGCTCCACAGTGATTTACGTAAAACAGGAAATTGCACGTTAGAGCTGGGCCTCAAGAGTTCTGAGAATCTCATAAAGGCAAGAGTTGGCAGAACAGAGTGGACTTAAAGAAGATCAGAGAGGGATGAATCTTCTTGCCAGAATAAGAAAAACACTTAAAACACAACTACTGATTATGATTCTAAAACTCAAATGTGTCTTCCTTGGCATAGACCCGGAGATGAATGAAGCAAGCAACATCTTTTGTTTGGCACAGTTTCAAAAGTGCGCTTCCAAAAAACCAGACATTTGGCAGAAAGAGACCCCAAACATTCAAATGAATGTCTGAATTTTTCTCTTTTCACCTGAACTGAGGAATGCCATTTCAGCCTCTGTGTACATGAAGTAATCTATCTATGTGCATCATGTTTCAATCCCCAGGGTTACCACTCTTCCCTCTCTATTTTGATCATATAAACCAATAGTTTACAGTATTTGTTGACAGTTGACAGTGTGTGCGTGTGTGTGTGTGTGTGTGTGTGTATCCAGGGTCCTAGCCTGTGTAATCACATGATAAAGCATGTAACATCTTGTATTGTCAAGTTGTGAAGAAGTGTCAAAGAAAGACCTTTGAAGGAGTTTCCACTGGCCAAATTTGAAACAATTTGAGCATTAAAAAAATAATTGTTGCTAAGATAGTAGATCTTGAAAATTTTCATTACAAGAAAGAAACATTTATAATCATGTGTAGTGAGGGATATTAACTAGACTTACTGTGATTATTTTGTAATATACACAAATATTAAATCATTATGTTGTATAGATGAAACTAAATAATGTAAAAAATTATTATAAACTTTTATAATTTTTGATTAAAATGTAAATCTATGAGTCCATAGTGAAATGAAAAAATTAAAAAGTGGGGAGAATAAAAAATATTTTCTTAAGATAGAATACTAATAGATGTAAAAAGATTGATAAAGTTAGAAAATCTCCATTTAAAGAACATAATGGTAATAATTCATTCAGGCAAAACTAACCAATGGATGTTAAACTTATGGGGTAAAAAGGTATTTATCAATGACAAAAGGAAAAGAAATAGTAACTTTACAGTTGTATAAACTAGGCAAATACCACCTGATGCAAGTGACCAAAATAAGATGATCAGTAAAGAGACAAATTGATATCATGACATACTGACATGAAGTACTGAGAATAACACAATATCACTTAAAAACAAGAGGGATTATTAGACATCCAAACTGGGATATATTCCACAGAAAATTGCCCTATACCCTTAAAAAATAGCAAGGACATAAAAGACAAAGGAAGAGGGACAAATTGTTCTAAATTAAAAAGGACTAAAAATGCATGACAACTAAACATTACATATAATCCTGGACCAGGCACGTTTTATTTTGTTTTTGTTTTTGTTTGATTCAAAAGACATGATTAAATGTCTATAAATTTAAATAATGGATTTACTTGCCCCCATTCAGTCTACTTTGAACAAAGCCATCAGTTATTCAAGTGAAGCAGAAGACAGATCATAAAATTTACCTGTTCAAACCATCCAATGGCAGATTCTATTAGGGTAAAATTCAAACTCCTTCCTATAACTATGCTGACTTATTATTCAAACTGGAACACTTTTGAGGGTGAAAACTATGTGTTTATTAATAATTACAGTAGAAGAGCAGGCATAAACTGGGGTGTATAGTCATGGTGATTACAAATTCTTAGGTGGCCCCTGTTATTTCTCTGATCTTCTTTCATTGCCCTCCCTTAATTAGGCTGTCATCGTTACACTGGCCCTTTTACTCTTTTGAGCAAATCAATAAATCCTCCATCACAACAGGGTCTTTGCAAGGATTGCTTCCCCTCCCTGGAACGCTCTTTTCATAATTTTATTCATGGTGCACTCTTTTATATTTCTCTGAAGTCTGTTTTCCACAGTCACTTTCTTAATGATGCATCTCTGGCCATGATATCTAAAATTTCATTATCCCCTCCCCAACATTTCATGTTTCCCTTCTATGTCTTATCATAGGCATTTATTTGTATATTTATCAATATAACAGAATATTTTAATGATTTATCTTGTTTATTATCTGTATTCCATATTAGATTATAAGATAGCTGAGGGCAACTGTTTTTGTTTCTTGGATATAGTCATGTAACTCCTACAGTAACCTCTAGCACTTGGTAAGTAATCAATAAATATTTATTGAAAGTGTTAAAGAGTGTATTTTATCATTTCAATGAAAAATAATTTAGTGAACTTTATGAAAAATACATGAATTATATGAAGAGTCAGCTCTACTACAATGCCTATCTTTATCTGTAGCAATAAAAAGAAATTGAGCATTTATTAAAAATAATCATTTATTGGGGCACCTGGGTGGCTCAGTTGGTTGAGCGACTGCCTTCGGCTCAGGTCATGATCCTGGAGTCCCGGGATCGAGTCCCGCGTCGGGCTCCCTGCTCGGCAGGGAGCCTGCTTCTGCCTCTGACCCTCCCCACTCTCATGTGCTCTCTCTCTCACATTCTCTCTGTCTCAAATAAATAAATAAAATCTTTAAAAAAAAAATAATAATAATCATTTATTTACTCATATAAGAATCTTTAAAAAATATAAAGAGTGAACTCTGGGTACCATTTAGTGATCTCCATCCTTGGATTGGGTTAAATGGATGCTACTTTATTGTTTTGCTTGCATTTCACTGATTAACGGTTAGATCAAATATTATATTTTCATTGATTTAATTGAGATATAGTCAACATACAACATTATATTAGTTTCAGGTGTACAACATAATAATTCAGTATTTGTATACACTGTGAAGTAATCACCACGATAAGTCTAATTATCATCTTTCACCATATAAATTTATGATTTTTTTCCTTCTGATGAGAAATTTTAGGATTTACTCTCTTGGTAACTTTCAAGTATGCACTACAATGTTACTGAGTAGTCCCCATGTTGTACATTATATCCCCATGACTTATTTATCTTATAATTGGAAATTTGTACCTCTTGACCTCCTTCACCTATTTTGCCCAGTCCCCCAACCCCCTCCCATCTAGCAACCACTATTCTGTTCTTTGTATCTGTAAGTTCTGTTTGTTTTGTTCCTTCTTTTCTTTGGGGTTTTTTTATTCCACATATAACTGAAATCTTATGGTATTTGCCTTTCTCTGTTTTTGATGTTTTCCTATTCAGAGTACTGTCTTAAAGATTCTTTTTTTTATTTGGTTCTTAGTGGTTAACTTGTTTTCTAAAAAATCATAACTTATCCATTTTGGATTCTCTTAAATATAACACTTTACATTATTCTATAAAGAATAGGCAGCAGCATTTTATAAAGTTTAGGAGACAGAGAAATGTTTAAGGGATTCAGACATAAGCTTACTATCCTAATTTCAATTTGGATTTGAAGCGAGCAACTTGGGTTTGAATTTCAGAACCATGCTGACATCCTGTATGATTATAAGACATTTGTATAAAAGTCTCAAGCTTTAGGACTTCCTTCACATTGTTATTATAAAATGGAATGAAATAATGAATTTTAAGCACTTCACGGTACACTGTTGTGTATTAACTACATAGTAAGCTGTCAGTTACTAGGGTACTCTATTATTATTAGGTTTTATTTTTATTGGTCATCGTCTTTGTCCAATAATTTTCATATGCATGCCTATTTGCATATTTGCAATGATGGAGTAGATTCAATTTTATATCATGTGTTTTACTTAATAGCATATCATCAATAAGTTTAATGTTGCAACATAATATGCATAATTTTAACTTTAATGAAATGCATATTATTTCATCTAGTGATAGTATCATAACTTATTCAAATCTTAGACTAGTATTGGTCAATTAATTAAAATACAAATCTGGTAGGGTGTAGTGAAAGAAGCATGGTCATAAACTCATGGTAGGTATACAAATATGTTTATAAAGCCTTTTAGGAAAGCAAGTTTGGAAAGATATCAAAAACTTTAAATATATTCATTCTCTTTGACCCAGCAATTTCATTTCTGGGAATCTCTTCTAAAGAAATTATCAGAAATGAGGACAAAGATTTATGTACAGAGATTTTATCATGCCATTATTTATGGCAGCGACCAGCTGGAAGCAATCCAAATGTCCTGCAATAAATGATTAGCTATATCATGGTGCAGCCATAAGAATAAAGAATAGGCAGCTATTGTAAAATATACTTATGAAGAATTTTAAAGATATGGAAAATGCTCATAATGTAATGTCAAAAGAAAAATAGAACATATTTTATATTTATGGAATTACAGCATGTGCATAAAAGTACACATATGTGCAAGGAAGTATTAGTATTATCTCTGAGTAGAGAAATTATAGCTGATTTTTTATTTTCATCAATTTTTCACATCTTCTGTGATTAGCATATATCACTTTAAAGCTAATTTTTAAAAGAAAGTAAAGCTACTGTTAAATTACTAATGGTGACATCTATGTTTAGGTAGGAAATTATGAATGCTTTGGCATGCTGTGTATTACAGTTCACTAATGGCATGACACCTTTGTTGATGAGCATGATACTGCATCCCAAAGGTAATGTAAGGCCATATCCAACTATTTTCAGCTACTCTCAGCTCTATGGAAAGTTTCCAAATTGCAGTGTCGTAAAAGAAGAATAGAGTTAAAGTCTTATGAAGTTACAGACTAATGAACAGTAGCAGCAGGTTCATCCACAATCCAATTACTTGGAAAGTAAATGTACCATATCTAGTTAGTGATATTGTTTAATATTTAATCTTGTGAAACCAAAGCACAGACATTAAAGTTCTATAGCAAACCCTAGAAGCATGAAAATAAAGTATAAAGGTAGCAGATCTTAATATTGCTACAAAAAAGAAAAACCCTATAAAATTGTCTTTATATAGATTGCACATGTGCTGTTACAACAGGATAAATGAAAACTGATTCAGTTCTCATTTTTCTCCTTTTGTCAAAAATAATTAAAACTAGATTAGGTCCGTTGCAGTCCCTAGAACTACCTTCTCAGATTCTGTAATGCTTGGCGCCCTATTTTAGAATGAGCATTATTTAAGGTCACACAGTTTTGAACCTGAACTTAATAAAAATAAATTTCTAGAAAAAACATAGTAGAAAGATGACTCTTTAGACTATTACAGGTATTATTGCCTCCTACTTCTCCTGACCCCACATGGCTAGAGAAACTGAGGCCTCCAAATTATGAGCTCAGTCTCATCAAGGACTTAAACCAATTAATCTGAACCTTGGAAATAGAACACAGTAAGCCCTCTTACTACCAGTGGTAGGATTTGGAACTATCAATTTTACTCTTATTCCATTATGTGGTATGTGTATGGTGAGTCTACCAAGGACGAGCATGTGCACTCAATTGCAATTTAAGCTTACAGGAATGCCACCTTCGCTTCTTCACTACAACTAGATCCCTGAGTCAAATTCTGATTGTACTGCAGTTTCTCTGGAACTCAATTATCTTAAATCTATTATTTTCCTAGAATGCCTCACACCATACCTAGTTTTCTTCCTCTTCCCTATAGAATCTGCAGCCCATTTTATATGTATTCAGATGCTGCCTGTATGCAGTATCAGGCCTGATATACCACACTGAATCATGAGTCACCCATAGAGACTAATACACCTGAATTTTGCATCCCATTCACTATAATGACCTCCTTTTTTATTGTCTATAAACAAAATAGACAAAAGCAAATCAGTTATCTTCTGGGAATATTTGTCTTTAGTTGCAAACTGCTTTCCCCAAGTTCACACCATGTAGCCTGACTTAAAGTTGTCTTCTTTTCTCAAGAACCCATCTCCCTAGTCAGAGGGTTTTATTCCAGAAATAACAAATGTCAGCACTAACAGACTTCTCCTTAGGATTTTTCAAATTTGAATTGGAAAAAGAGCCACTTTCCCTTATATGGTAAAAAATAAGATCATGTGACACCCACAGCTGGCCATGGCTATAGGATGTAGTATTGTAGATGACATTGATGGCCCACTCATATCCTCTTAGTCATTACTGTTTCTATACACACTGGCCCAAACTCCATCTGATAACACCTGCATCTCTTTGTGGACTTCTGTGGCCTCTAGAGCCCTTTCTGCACAGGTATGGCAGGTCAAAAGTCATGAGGAATTAACACTCCATGAGAGAAGCCCTCATCAATGACTGAGAGGAGTTGGTAGGTTAAATACTCTAATTCTCTCACTTTTTGGGTGGAATAACATGGAGTTGCAGGAAAAAGACCATCTCTGATACCTCCAGTTGAATGAACTCCAGTGGAACTTTATAATATACCATTTTTTATCTTCCTTCCCTGTTTTGTTTTATTTGGTTTTTTTTTTTTTTCTCTCAGTCTTCTACAAGAGCCTCCAGGAAGCATCTTCCAAAAAACTACATGCACTCCAAATATACCACTGTGCTGGAGGGTCTCCTTTTGGGGGAACTCAAACAGGACATCCAGGAGTATAGAGTAAGACAGTTTTAGGGAATAAAACCATCCATCAAAAGGAAGAGGAGGTCAGAAGTAGAGACTCCTGGTGGTATTTGACTTACCCAATAATCCTAATGGATTTCCAAAACTTGGTCAGTTTTTCTTTTTTTTCTATTTTGTGAACTAGTAGTACCTGCTCTTGCCTTCTAATTGAGAAATTAGTGTTTGAATCCAACAACAAATACAAGAACCATCCTAAACTGTGTCCCTGTGGTAGACTAATAATGACTGCTCCAAAATGTCCAGGTTCTAATCTCTGGAACATGTTATTTTATATGGAGGGAAAATCAGTTTTGGCAATATGATTAAGTTAAGGCTCTTGAGATAGGGAGGTTGTCCTCCATTCTCCAGGTGGGTCCTAAATGAAATCAAACATAGTCATTTAAGAGGGAGGCATAGGTGATTGGACTACATAGAAGAGGAGAAGCAACAGAGGCAGATATTGTAGTGATTTGGCCAAAATCCAAGGAATTTTGGTAGCCACCAGAAACCAGAGGAATCAAGGACAGATTCCCCCACCTAGAGTCTCTGGAAGGAGTGAAGTTCTGCCAACACCTTAAATTGGACCCAGTGATACTGGTTTCAAACTTCGGACCTACAGAATTGTGAAAGAACAAATTTCTTTTGTTTAAACCACCAAGTTTGTGGTGATTTGTTACAGTAGCCAAAGGAAACTAACACAGTCCCCCCAGCACTCGTGTACAAACCACATATTTTAGAGACCCCCCAGGTATCTACTCCTGCTGGTCCTCTAAGCCATTTTTCTTCCTTTCAACAACCTCTTTTCCTTTTCTGCTGCTCATCCACTAAAATCCTAGCCTGAGCCCTGGCTGGATCTCAGGCTAGTCAGACTCAACTGAATTTATGTCAAACCGAATGATTTTATGAACAATTTGCATAATGACTAGTTTACCTAAAATATGACCACACCCCACACTTTTTAGTTTCCTTTTGTTTACCTCTATGTGTCTTGTTTTCTGTTAAATTCTTTATTATTTTAAATGCACTCTAAAATGTCCATGGGCACACTGAATTTTATATATATGTACATAAATACAAGTTATCCCATCTACTACATGTGAGATTATTCTAATCTAATGATACAGTGCTTTTAGGTCCTTTAACTTCACATATTAATGTAAATACATTGTATTTTACTTTGTCACTTATTTACATGTTTTCATTATAAAGACTCAAATTATATTGATTTTAGGCAAACTGAATATAAGGAATATTGGATTTAAGGCCAGTGGCTTTAGGAAAGTGATCTATTGTATTTTTTGACTCATATTTTTACCCTGGAATATCTATATTAAGATGATAATAATGGATAGCAAAAAGGTAACAGTTTGAATGTAGTTTATTTTGTAGCTATAAAAGGGTAGAGAATTTGCTAAATCTTTCTGAGTCCGTTTCCTCATTGATAAAGTTAATATAATTTTCCCTGACACATAGAGTTTCAACAAGGATTAAATTAATGTATAATGTACTAGTCGAGTGTCACATATAACATTAGTACCCCCAAATATTATGATACACTAAATTTGAGGAAGGTGTTAAATCAGTGTCATAAATCAGGGTCCAGCTACTTGACCTCCTCCCTCAGTTTAGTTTTAATAGGGAGATTTGATATCAGAAAATTTGCATTACATCTCAAATTAGTACTTAATAAAAATTCTTCATGAAGTTGGTATCAGTAATAAAGTACACCTTTAAATAATAAGGTAAATTATAAATATCAATAGTAAAGAAAAATTGAGGCCACATTTTGCAGCTTGCACCGATCTCAGGACAAAATTATTTGACTCTTCAGTGGAAGTAGAGTTGAAATCTGTAATATACATATATAGAAATGGCCTTGACCATGGAGTCCATGATTTGCTAGAACTTTCTCCATTCCTATAAAAAGCAGAAGTTCCATTCCACATCCTATCCATTTTGGCACCAGAATCTCAGCTTACCTTTGTGCCACCAAGTAACAACCCCCCTCATTACTGTCTCCATATACTTACAGGCCTTAAAATACCTTTTCCTCACTATCCTTCCATATTCGTGCTCTCAGGGACTTAG
This sequence comes from Leptonychotes weddellii, assembly GCF_054177405.1. Taxonomy (NCBI): domain Eukaryota; kingdom Metazoa; phylum Chordata; class Mammalia; order Carnivora; family Phocidae; genus Leptonychotes; species Leptonychotes weddellii. Next base: position 40,955,284 of record NC_138382.1, read on the forward strand.
AGATTTGATAGACTCTTGCCCATTCTGCTCCCTTTGCCTTTCCCAATTTCCCACTTTTTATTTCACTCAGCTAACATACTCATTGATTCAGAGAATTTTGGGGGCATTTCATCTAGTAAACTGTCCTTGATACCCCCATGTAAATTAAAGTCTTCTTTCTGCTTTCTGTTTCGTCATTTGAAAATTCCTATTATTGAATTTGGCATGCTATTAAGCGAAAATAGATTAAGACATAGTGCCTAACCAAGATTAGGGGCTCAATAAGTGTTCATTGAATGAATACATGAGCAAGAGTCAAAACTAATATAAGAGCTGAGTGTACTGCATTTTCTCATAGCAGAAATATTTTGAATAACACTTTGCCTTTTCAGGGAATGTCCCCTAAAATTTAGTTACTACAAAATGTCACTGAACTATAGTTTTGCTAGGCGGGTAGTGAAGTAGAATGGGCACACCCTCATTTTAATATTTAGGTGTTATGCTTTTCGCATTTCTTAGCTGGTTGGCTTTAGAAGAGCTCGGTAAAAGTGTTAAAATGGCAGAAAATCCCCAAAACAAAGAGTTTGGGGAAAATACACTTGTCATAAAATTCATTTTATAAAATACAGTGACAAAATTGTTTTTGTAAAAGAGAGGCAAAACAAACTTCTATTCTTAGCTCAAAGAACATTCTTACACCTGTATGAAACATACAAATATTCTGGAACTAAAAATAAAGATATACATAGGTGTGTGTGTGTGTGTGTATATATATATATATATAACTTGCACTGTAAGTTATTCACAGAGTCACTGAAGATATTCAGCTAATGAATGAGTTAGCAAGATGAGTTCCAGTTTCTATTAGTTAAACATGGAATGGTCGAAAGAACAAAAATTTTTAATATTCCATTAATTCATATGTGTTATGTATTAAAACCATTATTTGTGTAGCAGTACAAAGCCATGGATTCATTACCTGTACGAAGGTCATGGGGCCCAAACACAGATTCAACCTGAGGACTTTTCTCCTCTAATACTACAGTAAATAGCTTGTATTGACAGTGTAGATCTGACATTTTCTATCCCACTATATGAGTTTTTTATTTCACTGACCCTCAATTTATCCATTAATAAGTACGATAAAAATATATATGTCAACATTGGTATGGAGATTAAAAATGAGATAAAACCTCTGACATGTGATAGAGAGTAAATATTCTTCTTTTATGTAACACAGTAAATATGTTGGCATTAGTGTGGGGAAGGAAGAAAACCTTCAGCAAATTTGGCTGATACATCAACCTTGATTTCTGTCAAATTCAGGAGAATTGTGAATGGACATTCATGTTCATATAAAACTGTGTAGTCTTCATTCTGCTCCTTAATGTTCATAACCTCCCACCAGCTGTTTAGGCATCTGCATTGTTCAGAACTAAATTTAAGCAAATGTCACAGAGTGGACAATTGAATCAAGCCTCCAGATTGAGTCAACAATCTGTAGCCTGCAGGCCAAGTCCAGCTTGCTGCCCATTTTGTAAATAAAGTTTTATTGGAACACAGCATGTTCATTATTCACATATTTCCTATGGCTGCTTTTGCACTACAATAGCAGAGTTGACTACTTGCAACAGAGACCATACGGCTGACAAATATTTTCTATTTAGCTCTTTACAGAAAACATTTGCTGAGGCCTGCTCTACACAATTCAGGGAAACAAAGCCATACTACAATGGAGAATGGCTTTATGTGATTGAAGGACATAATTTTGAATTGGGGGTATGATTTGGAATATACATGCAGGAAGTTCAAGAATAATTCAGTTTCTTGAAACAAAACTCTAGAGACTGGCTACATTTCAGTAGTAGTAAAAAGTGACAGTTTCCGTGTAGAACACTCAGTAAATTTGATTGATTCAATTTAAAGGATTTCATCAGTCAGGCAGCTAAAATCAGAGTGGTAATCTAATGATTTCATCATGATCAAATTGGGTTGACTATCCATATTTTCTCCACAAGTTACTATAAGAAAATCAATTAACTGGACAATCACAGTAACTTGGTAAGGGTTCTAACTATGGTGTTTATGGTCAAACTGTAGACATTCTTTTTAAGGGTATGTTAAGTTCCCTATTTGCAGTATCAATAGAGAGATAAATAGGTAGATAAAAGTAATACATCGCTACTTTTTGTGCCCTGATTCCTCTTTCATTAGCTATTCAAGATTGAAATGCAAGAACTGAGCAATGATTACTGTCTAGAATCTTTCATATTCAAAGCAATCAACAAATGTTTTTGATGATGGCAATACATCAAATTTATTGTATTTGGTCTATGTGGCTAATTCAGGGTAGATTCCCTAACCTTTTCTATTGGGGGATTTTAAAATATATACATGCCTACATGCATAATCCACCATACCGAGGGGTGACTACTGTTAATATTTTTCTCTGAACAAGTTTAATAGTCTCTGTCTCTGTGTTTGTTTCTGTGAATATCTGCATGTTTGCATATGTTTTCAGTTATACTGTATTGTTTATCAATACACTTCTATACCATTATTTTTAGTATTCTAATATGGAAGTATGTTATAATTGCTTTTCAAATTCCCCATTATTATTTAAATAAATTATTATTTCAATTATTTGAAAGTGTAAATAAAGCTGGGATATCTGCCAAAGGCTTCCTTGTTCACATCTCTAGCTTCTTTACAAGATAAATTCCTAAAGTGGAAATACTGAGTCAAAATATATTTACTTAATCATTTGCTTACTTATGTGTGGTTTTTGTGACAACCACCACTCTACTTTTTGTATTTGAATATAACCTTTGCATATTACAAACATATCAAAAAAGTGTGCAGACTTATTATTCTCATTTATAATTCAGAAATTTAGAGACAGCATTCACATAAAAATATGCTAGAAAATGTTTGCTTTGTCTGTACTGGTCCTAAAAAGTATTTGCCCCAAAACACAGAACTTGTTTAGTGGCATAAAAGTGGGAAGTATATACTATTATTCCACATTTATATCTTTGTGTATATGAGAGGAATAATAGCAATATGCAAATACTTACATTATGTCTAATATAATGGGAGCTGATCTACTATAGGAATTAAAATCAGCAGAGAAATGGATTATCATGACTTCCTAAAGGTTATTATATGGAAGAAAGAATGAAATAAATCATAAATATTACTTCACAAAGAATGAATATTTTTAGCCTGATTTAACTGTAATGGTCTTGTGTTTCCTTTAAGGTATTTTTTCCTAAGATTTATGGCATTTATTCTAAAATATTTTCAGTACATCTTTAAAGCAAAAATTGTGCTGTTTTTGCACAGGAAGCAAATGAAATGTCTTATTTTTAAAATAAGCTATTGTATCACCTATTTAGTAATGTAGCCAAGATCCTGATTGCTTTATGTAGGGAATAGAGGGGCTATTGTGCATTCTATAAATCACATAATGAAATTGGCTTTTGTCTAAAACAAGCTATTTTTTCCTTAATCACTCTGCCTATCTTTATATGTTTATAGGTATTGTACACAAGTCTAGATTGATATTCTTTCAAAAATTACATAAGCACAGGGAAAAACTTTTTATAATATCTAATTGCTAAAAATATACATTTGGGTATTGATCTAATTATTTTCAATTTAGAAAAATATGACCTGAAAATTTACAAATAAGCATTTGTCCACATAAAAATCATGACCTGTAGTGAGAACTGTAGTGAATTGGTCATCTAAATAATGTTGATGTGGTTCTTTCTGGTCCCATTCCCATGTTTCTTCTCTCTCCCATATCCCACTTGTTGCCATATTCTACCTTTGAGGCACATTGCTATGGTGGAAAAATTGTGCCCAGGCTATAGAATATATCTGGTGGAACCTGGAAGACTTTATAGAGAATATAAAGAAAGGCTAAGATGATCAAGGAGTTGCTTTGGGGCCAAAAGACTCAGAGTAGCCAATAGACCTGGGTGGTTTTCTGAAAGACAGTTGATTACAGTGTGGGAAATGAAGTAATATGAGTGTTTATTTCCCCAACAATCTTTTTTTTCTTTTTTTTTTTTTTTGCTATTGTTGTTTCCTTCACACTTAGCTCTACAACCCAGAAGACAATTTCTATGTTCCATAATTGAATGTATTAGTTTTGGTTCTTATTTGTTCCAGGGGTTTAAGCAATGGAGAATGTACCAATTTTTGGAGAGCTTTGTGTTCTGAACCTGCTTAGAGACCAAAGATGGAATGGGTAGTAAATTATATAGTCTCAATAGTCACAATAATTTCCGTTCAGGTAGAAAAATAGTTTGTCTGTTAAGAAGTCTCAACGACGAAGATCTTCACTTATTTACATGCATCAACTCATTTAAATCCATAACAACCTATGAAATAAGTTGGAACTACTTTTATCTACATTTTTGTAATGAGACAACAAAGTCACAGACGATAAAGTACCAGAATGTAACTTTATGCTGTGTCACTCCTAGATACTGGATATACACATAAAATAACAATAGTTACAATAGCAGCTAACATTTATTTAGTTCTCACTGAGCCTAAGAGACTTTTAAATAGATTATATGAATTGACTCAATCCTTACAAGTCTTTTGATGTAGGTACTAATACTACCTACATTTTAAAAAAAAGAGAGAGAGAGAGGCAAACCAAGAAACAGATTCAACTCTAGAGAACAAACAGCTGGTTGCCAGAGCGGGAGGGGGGTAGAGATGGGTGAAATAGGGGTTGGAGATTAAGGAGTGCACTTGTTGGAGTACCTGGGTGGCTCAGTTAAGTGTCCCACTCTTGGTTTCGGCTCAGGTCATGATCTCAGGGTCATGAAATTGATCCCCGTGTTGGGCTCCATGTTTAGTGGGGAGCCTGTTTAAGACTTTCTCTCCCTCTCCCTCGGCCTCTCCCTCTCCCACACTCTCTCTCTCTTTCAAATAAATAATCTTTAAAAAAAAAAAAGGAGTGCATTTGTTGTGATGAGATGTTACTTGAAAGAAGGATTATATTCAGTGTACTTTCTTTTTTTTTCTTTTTCAAGTTTTTATTTAAATTCCAGTTAGTTAACATATACCATAATATTAGTTTCAGGAGTAGAATTTAGTATTTCATCAATTATATCACCCCGTGCTCTTCTCAACAAATGCCCTCCTTAATCCCCATCACCCATTTAACCCATCCCCCACCCACCTCCCCTCCAGTAAGCATCAATTTGTTCTCTATAATTAATTGGAATTTAAATAAAAATTAAAGAAAAAAAAACCTGAATCACAGAAATGTCCACTATCAAGCCTAGTGTCACATATCCATGAATAACAAAGCTAGAAGACACAGGCTTTCCTTTTTCGCTCTGCTACCTGGAAGCAGTTTATTTATTATATCTTGAACTAGAGCAAGCCCCTTCCCTCAATTTGTTCTCAAATAATTCTTATTCCTGTGGATAAATTTTAAAATCACTTGAGCTATATATTTTACACCATAAATTTAGTGGAGATTCACCACAATTTAGGGACTATAAATTCACTTTTTTATTCAGTTCACATTAAGATTTTATAATCAAAATATTACAGAAATTAAATATTACTGGGGTATTCACTGTGCACTTTTATATTAAAAGCAGTACAGTGAAAAGATGCCTATGTTCCTATTTTGGAAATCATTAATGGAAGTATCATCTCAGTGTTGTTGAATGGTGGTAATAGGGTTGCCTTATGTCAGTTTGAATTGTATGAAGTTGCTAAATTTGACCAAAACTTTCCTATGCTTTAGCCTGATACTGAGAATGGGGATTATGCAAGCTATGGTAGAAAAATCCATGGATGTAGATGCAGGACTTGAAACACTACCCAAAATTAAGATTCATTATGCACTATTGTAATCTCACCAAATCTCTCTGCCGGTTGATTAAACTTCAGTGTGTGTAGCTACAATGCCAATGAGTGTTCAGAAATTTACTGAATGTTTATTACTGGGAATACAAAATATAAAACCATCTGCATTTTACAATATATAAAAAGAGCACAAACATGACTAACCATGAAGAGTCAGGTTTGATAAAGGTGTTCAGGGGTAAGATTTATGTTAAGAATTTGCACAAAGCCCAACGATGGATGGATCCCACAGACCTCTTAAAGGTATATTGTATAACTTAGTGAATGTTTCTTTTTGAAGACAATGAGGGTATTGAACTAAAAAAACCAGTGGCTATTAAGAAGAGTAATAGACAGTGGTAGTTATATTTCACATAGCTTCCATAACCATCCAACACATGACATATATTTCTTTTAATTAAAACATGGTAGAATGCAGGAATTTGGTAATCTGTCTCATAATGCTCATAAGCTTAGTAGCAATAAACTTTGCTAAATACAAAGTTTGAGAAAATGCGGTGCAGGCAGATGGTGACTATGTGCCTCAAGTCTGTCCCAGAGCTGCAAACAGCACCATCTGTTGCCCTGCATATTTCTTTTTTGTTCATTGGTATCAAATTTAAGGGAGGATCACAGTTTACATTCTAATTTCACACTCTGGCCACAATGGTGGGAGTTCTTATCTCTCTCAATGTAAACTTGTTCAAGTTAATAAGGAATTTTGTTCTTCCTTAAGAAGAAAAAAAAAATTTAAAAAAAATAGCAGACTTCCACTCTTCGATTCATGATGGGATAACAGGAACCAGATTTACCCTTCTGTTTGAAACAAACTAACACACCACATCAAATATATGAGCAACACTTTTCCAGACACTGGATGTCGGGCAATAAAGGGCAGATCCCTAAGAGATGGAAAATAAATGAGATCTAAAATTATCTCAGCTTACTGCTTTGACAAAGTTTTCAGGCCGGCGCACATGAGGGGAAAGCCTAGATGAAGTTCAGCAGACTTCCCAAGCTAAGGGCAGAGACCTGGGAGTGTGGGAAAACAAGGAGGGTAGACATCACAGGGAAGAGTACTAGAGAGGAGAAAACGGTAATTAGCAATAACTCAGTATCTGCAAAGGGATCACCTCAAGTATTCAGCGGAGTACTGAGCAGCATAGCTGTGTGAGGAAACACCAGTAACCTGGGGTAGGAAAAAATCAGAAAAGACTTGAAGTAACAGTGTCTGACACTCACATTGGACTAGAAATAATGCCTATCTATTGTCTAGGTCAAGCTGGTAAACGACATGACTCAGATGACTTTGGGTAGATTATATAGAAATACATTAAAAGTAAGACCAAAAGGATCAAATTGTTCCCAAATAGCTACTTTCCAGATCAAAACTCAAAAATATTCATGGAAATAAATATCTAGAACTCAAATAGGTAAGGCTTAGAATGTCTCCTACATAAACAAAAATTAGCAGGAAGGCAAAGAAGCAGGAAAATAATGAGGAGAAAATCAAATCAATTAAAACTGGCACAGATATTAAAATTTGCAGAAGAGAACACAGAAACAGTTACTAAACTGATTTCCCTCTGTTCCAAAAATGAATCAGAGGCTGGACTTAGAGTAAATTTTCCTCAGTAGCAACTTTAAAACTCAACAAAATTGACAAAACTAATAACTTGACACTAAAAATCGAACAAGATATGCAACACTATGAGAATTATTTGTTTGTAACCTGCTGAATTTAAAGTGAGAATTTGTGGCATTCTTATCTGAAGCTGCACCCAAAATTTTCCCATGTGATAGGCAAGGAGGTTTACCGTGATAGGACAGGCCATGAAGACCAGCATCCTCCTGCAAAGATTGAAGGAGATTTACTGAATTTAGAGCAGTAGGTGATACTTATGCTCAGTGGCATTGTCAATGGATTCATAGAATTTATTTAATATGATAACACATATTGAAGTGGGAAAAAAATTAAATGATCAGAGACTCAGAAATCAGTGCAATGGCATCCAATTATACCAATATATATGTAATTGGAGCCAAAAGGAGAGGAGCAAGAAAAAAGGTCAGAAAAAATATTGGAAGAAAAATGTCCAATTTGATGAAAAATATTCATCTATACATCCAAAAAGCTCAAAAAAAAAAAAAAGATTGCAGGCACCTGGGTGGCTCAGTTGGTTGAGCGACTGCCTTCGGCTCAGGTCATGATCCTGGAGTCCCTGGATCAAGTCCCGCATCGGGCTCCCTGCTCGGCAGGGAGCCTGCTTCTCCCTCTGACCCTCTCCCCTCTCATGTGCTCTCTCTCTCTCATTCTCTCTCTCTCAAATAAATAAATAAAATCTTTAAAAAAAAAAAAGATTGCATACAAAGTGATCCTCTCATAGATATATCATAAGCAAAGAATTGAAAGAAAATTTCAAAGAAAAAAATTTGAAATCTTCAAGGGGAAAAAAAAAAGACTAATTGTTCTCAAAGAACCCATAATTAGATTAACATCTGATTTCTCATCAGAAACAAGGAGGCCAGAAATGAGTGCATTGCCTTATTGAAAGTAGTGTAAGGAGAAAAAAAAAACAGCCAAAGCTTCTATATCTAGCCAAACTATACTTCAGAAGTGAAGATGAAATAAAAATATTCCCAAAACAACAAAGCATGAGAAATTCATTGCTGCTTGACAAGAGCAGAAAGAAAATCCAGACCTGCTTTATAAGAATTAATAAAGGAAATCCTTCAAGCAGAAAGAAATAACAGGAAATGATTACTTGAATCTGCAGGAAAAAAGGATCACTGGAAATGTTATATATGTGGCATATTATAAAAGATCAGTAGATACACGTTTTTTTCTCAGGCTCTTTAATACAAGATTTCACAAAGCAATATTATAACAGTGTGTTGTTTGAATTCTAATGTATATAAATTTCATATATATAATGGTGAAGGCATAAAGGATGTGGGAGGAAATTTAGTCATACTTGAGTGAATTTTCTAAATTTTACCAGAAATAATTATTAATCTGCAGTAGTGTGTGATAAGATGTCCCTTCTAATGTCATATCTAAAAAATAAATTTAAAATGTAGCAAAAATAAAATCAACAGGATAATTAAGTTGAAAAGCCAAAAACTTACTTTAAGAATTTTATTAGAGACAAAAAGGAACATTTTATAATGATAATCAGTACCACAGAAAAGTAAATGCATATTCACTTGAAATGAGAGCCCCAAAATACAAAAAAAAAAAAAAAACCCACAAAAAAACAAAAAAACCAAAAAGGTAGAAAGGAAATTGTGCATACCTCGTAAGGGAGCCTAGGAAAACCTGGCATGACACTTAGAGGTGAAAGACTGAATTCCTTCTTCCTAATATCAAGAACAAGACAAGGTTGTCTGCTTTAATACTTGGGGTCAACATTGTACTGAAAATGCAGCTATCTCAATAAAGAAAAAAATTAAAAGACACCCATGTTGGAAAGGCAGAAAAAGTTGTCTTTATTTGCAGATGACATGATGTCCTAGGTGGAAATCATGAGTGATACACATAGAACAAAACTACTAGAACTAATGTACAACTTTAGCAAATTCACAGGATACAAGATCAATATACAAAGGTCAGTCAAATTTCTGTATGCTAAAGAAAAGGAAATAAAAATAGATTAAGAGAATAATTTCATTTATAATAGCATAAAAAATAAAGTAGTTAAGGACAAACTTAACAAGAAAAAGATATACTGAGAAATTAAAGAAGATCTAAATTAACAGAGAGACCTTTCATGTTCAACAATTGGAAGAAACAGTATTGTCAGGAAGGAAATTCATTCTTATTGATTAATAAATTCAGTGTATCCCTATCAAAATCCTGAGAATTTTTGTGGAATTTGACAAGCTGATTCTAAAATGTGTATGGAAGTGCCACAGACCAAGACTAACCAAAATTATTTTGAAAAAGAATAATGTTTGAATATTTGTGCTACCTGATTCAAAACTCATTATAAAGCTATAAGAATAAATATAGTGTGGCACTGGTGCAAATATGGGCATATAGTTCAATGAAACAAAATTGAGAGTACAGAATAAAACTTTCCATTGTAATTAATTTATAATCAATTAATTAGAAAGTGCTAAGATAATTAAATAGAGAAAATTATCATCGTTTCACCATCTCCTTCTGGGGCAACTGCATATCCACATGCATAAATAAATACACATTTTTGTACTTCAAGGAACCATGAAGAAAATTAGAGAAACCATAGTCTGATAGAAAATAATTGCAAACTGTATTTTTCATAAAGGACTTATAATTGGAACATATAAAAAAAAGTCTTACAAGGTTATAATAAGGCAAAAATCCAATTTAAAAATGGAGAAAAGATTTGAACAGATACTTCACTAAAGAAGATAAATAGGAAGCACATCAAATGGTAGTCAGTATTAATTGTCAAAAGGGAAACACAAATTAAAACCCTAATGAAATCACTACATAGCCACCAGAATGGTTATAATCAAAAGACACATATTAAGAGTTGAAGAGGATGTAGAGAAAGTAGAACTCTGATATATTGCTGGTGGGAATGTAAAGGGGTACAACTATTGTAGAAAATAGTTTGGCACTTTCTTATAAATGTAAATATATACATACCGTATAATGTAGCTGATCCACTGCTATATATTTACAGAGAAAAGTAAGCATATGTTCATACAAAAATGTGTATAGCTTTTTACCTATAAATATGTATACTATGTAATCTTGTATGTAGAAGCTTTATTCTTCATATCCAAGAAGTACAGACAACCCAAGTTTCTAGAAATAGTTGAATGTATAAATAAATTATAGTATATCCAGGGTGCCTGGGTGGCTCAGTCAGTTAAGCATCTGATGCTTGATTTCAGCTCAGGTCATGATCTCAGGGTCATGAGATGGAGCTCCCCCACTCACACCCCCACACCCTCCCCACCCCCATCTGTGCTGGTCAGAGAGCCTGCTTAAGATTCTCTCCCTTCCTGAGGTGCCTGGGTGGCTCAGTCATTAAGCATCTGCCTTCGGCTCAGGTCATGATCCCAGGGTGCTGGGATCAAGCCCCACATCGGGCTCCCTGCTCCATGGGAAGCCTGCTTCTCCCTCTCCCACTCCCCCTGCTTGTGTTCCCTTTCTCGCTATCTCCCTCCCTGTCAAATAAATAAATAAAATCTTAAAAAAAAAAAGATCCTCTCCCTTCCTTTCCCTCTGCCCTTCCCCTCTCCCTCTATCCCCATGCTCATGAACACCACACACTCTCTCTCTTAAAAAAAAATATGGTATATCCATACAATGGAATACTACTCTCTAATAAAAGTAAATGAATTATTGATACACATAATAACATGGATATATTTAGAAATAATTATGATTGAAAAAAGCCAGTCAACAGAGTACATACTGTATGACTCCATTTGTCATAAAAGTCTAGAAAAAGCAAGCCAATCTATAACGACAGCAAACATATCAGTGGTTGCTTGAGGACCAGAGGGAAGTGTGGGGGTTGGGACAGGCAGGAGGGATTACAATGGCCACAAGGAAAATTTTGGGATTGATGAACATGTTCATTATATTGATTACTGTAATGGTTTCATAGAAATATACATATTTCATAAGTATATACATACATAGATATATACACATGCTAAAATTTATCAGTTACTACATTTCAAATATGTACAGTTTATCCTATGTCAGTAAAGCTGTTAAGGGGCGCCTGGGTGGCTCAGTCAGTTGAGCGTCTGCCTTCAGCCCAGGTCATGATCCCAGGTCCTGGGATGGAGCCCCACATACAGCTCCTTGCTCAACAGAGAGTCTGCTTCTCCCTCTCCCTCTGCCCCTCCCCCATTCATTCGTATGCTCTCTCTCTCAAATAAATAAGTAATCTTTAAAAAAATAAATCTGTTAAAATACTGAGTCCAGCTATAGTTGCATGCTGTACACTGAAGGACATCAAAAAGATGAGATATGTGGCTTTTATTCATAATTTACTTTTAGTAGCTACACATGCATTCTTAAGGGATTTCCTTCACTTGGGCAGAGACATGTTAATCAAGGATCAATCTTCTCAGATAAAATTAAGAAATGTCTTATTTCAAAGCCTAGTCCAACCTTGATAGGAAATGTAAAATTTTTCACAGCAGTGACTGGAAGGGTGATAAAAAGGACAAACTGTCTTAACTTTCTTGCCAATATTTTACATATTTATTGGCAAAATCAAAGGAAGACCTGACGTTCAATGTGTAGTTTGAGGGATAAGACAATCTGGGGCTATGTTTATTGGAATTAAGAAATTTTAAGGAGACCATCCTCACATAGTATTAAATTGATATGAAATGACAAAAAGATAAAATGTGTTGTGTAGAACATTGTCCTAAGTAATTAGAAGCCTGTGGTCTCCTTGGAGCTCCGCTGATAATTATCTTTCTTTGAGCAAAACTACTTAACTTCTTTGATTTTTTTTCTCATACATAAAATGAGAAATTTTATCAGATAATGGCTAGAAATATTGTCTGTCTAAAAAGTACTGTGCTTCTAGAAGGTATGTCAAATATGAAGGTTGCATTTCTATCCCATTTGTTAATTAACTATTTTTTAGATGAGAAAGGTTTTCTTTTTCTATTTTTATTAAATTATTTTTCACAGTTTGTTTAAGCAAGCATTTCATATTTTAGGCCTATTTTTTTGGATGAATGAAGAACCAGGGTGTAAAATAATTGTCAACAAACTATTTTTTTAAAAAACAAAGATCATTTCTGACTATGATAGCCTAGAACTTAACATGTTGATTGTCAAGGAAAAAAAAGACACAATGTCACCACCTGGACAAAATCACCTTGATTTTAAAATGGATAAAATGACTCTCAAAATGAATAGTTTTACTATTTTAATTATATTTAATATTAAATTATGTAGACTCTAGTAATCTGATTTTGGTTATAAATACTTTCATGAATATTTTTAAGGAAAAGTTTTAATGGAATTTACATTTTTAATTTTTTTTACTTAAATTCAATTTAGTTAACATACAGTGTATTATTAGTTTTAGAGGTAGAATTTAGTGATTCATCAGTTGCATATAACACCCAGTGTTCATTACATCACGTGCCCTCCTTAATGCCCATCACCCAGTCCCCCTTCAGCAACCCTCAGTTTGTTTCCTATAGTTAAGAGTCTCTTATGATTTGCCTCCCTCTCTGTTTTTATCTTATTTTTCCTTTCCTTCCCCATGTTCATCTGTTTTGTTTCTTAAATTCCACGAATGAATGAAATCATATGGTATTTGTCTTTCTCTGACTGATTTCGCTTAGCATAATACATTCTAGCTCCATCCATATCATTGCAAATGGCGAGATTTCATTCTTTTTGATGCCTGAGTAATATTCCTGTGTGTGTGTGTGTGTGTGTGTGTGTGTGTGTACCAAATCACCTTTATCCATTCATTGGTCGATGGACATCTGGGCTCTTTCTATATTTTGGCTATTGTGGACATTGCTGCTATAAACATCGGGGTGCATGTGATGCTTCAAATCACTATTTTTTTCTACTTTTGACAAATACGTAGTAGTGCATTTGCTAGGTTGTAGGGTAATCCTATTTTCAACTTTTTGAGGAACCTCCATACTGATTTTCAGAGTGGCTGCACCAGCTTGCATTCCAACCAACAGTGTAGGAGGGTTCCCCTTTCTCCACATCCTTGCTAACATCTCTTGTTTCCTGAGTTGTTAATTTTCACACCTGTCAAAATGGAATTTACATTTCTTATATTTGTTGTGATCCAGTTTGTCTAAGGATACCTATAATATATTGAATAAGTATTTTTGTGTTGACGACTGACTTGCCTTGTTTTCCAATACTACGGCGAAACAATTTTAAGAAGTTCTTTCTCTGGAATTCTTCCTTCAATACAATCCCAACTGGAAGTGAATGAACTTCTGGTGTCCAGGGAGATGAGATCTTCTCTATGTCTCTCAATTGAAGTATTGTGATGTGAAACTAGACCGGTATGACAATGGGGTGGTTCAGGCCCATACTATTTTCCCATGCACTCTATACAATGCAACCTGATTCCAACAGGGTTTGAGCATCTAGAATGTCACAGAAGAGCAATAGATTTTTGACTTTGTTAAGATGTTAAATTCACTTTCTTTATCATGATGCTTGATGTCCAAATACCTGAATAAGAGAAACAATGTTAGATATTTTATATTCAAGCTCTTTCATTTCTTGGGAGTGTCTTTAAACACTATCAGACAATGTGTTTCTGAGAAATTACCATTTTGAACTTCCACGGTGTGTTGTTATTTTAACACAGTGTAAATTTTTCTTTAGCACCACAAGACTAAACGTGTTAAGTGATGCAAAATATCAAGTAGCATGTAGTTACATTTTTCCTAAAATTATTACCACAGTAGATATATAGGATGTTTAAAGATAAAGATGATAAAGATACACATAACAGTTCACTCCTTGCCAGCAACTAAAATAAAATAAGACCATGATATTTAAAGACAGCTATGACATTTTGGGGGCCTGTTTTATTTTGTATTTAATTGAGCATGGAGAAAGTTTTTTAATGTGTTTTTAAAAAACACATTACTGCGCTCTTGATATTTTTATTGTTCAGCTGCCTTTTATAAAAGAGAGATTATTCTTTTATGATATCTGGGCCGTTGTTCAGCCAAACTATCAGTCTTGACCAGTGTAATATACTGTCCTGGTAACTATTCCAACTTCTTAGGTTAGTATATTTCAATTTGGTTTGTCATTATTAATTTCTCTACATTTGGGAATATTCAAGAAAAAAAATTGACGTCTCATAAATGATGATTTGTTGGCTGGTGCCTCTTACGCAGTTGTGGTAGACAACTTTTGCATATTAGTCTGCTCTAAAATACCCTCTGTATTTCATAATTGTCACTTACTCTCAAAATCTGGGTTTCTCTATTTAGTTTGATATGCCTGTCCCAACTCCCCAGACCACAAAGGTTTGGATAAGGAAAGAAGAGCTTAGCCAATCAGATACTCCCTGAAAGAAATTTGAAATTGGATTAGAAATGCTAGATATAAGATCACGTAAATTTTAGAGTAGAAGACCAGTTGTGAAAATAGAGAAAATAAGATAACCTGTCTATAAAGAATGAATCAGACATGAGAGAAACCATGTGACATCTGAGAGAGAATTTGTCTTAGGCCCCAGCAATTTTTTTTTTTTTTTTTTTTTTTGGCCTCAGCCTTTGCGGGTCTTAATTCTCCTCTTTCTAGCTGGTTTAATGAGCTAAACTTGTATTTTCATAAGGCATGGTATTATAAGGTCTTAAGCTAGTTTTAATTAAAAATAAAAATAAGAAAAGGATGTACTGCTTATTATTTACTAGGCACTGTCCTAAGAACTTTATGCATATTAATATATTTAAGCTTTGTAACCCCCATGAGGTGGATATTGTTACTGTCCTCACTTATAGATAAGGATATAAAAAGGTTATACAGTTTACCCATTACTTAAGCCTTTTTATATAAGGCAGTTGAGCAAAAATTATCAAAATTATAATGAAGTATTTAAACACCTTAAAATATTTCTCCATGTTCAGTTAAACATAGACTTTCTGGGCTTGCAGCTAGAAACCAAAAAAAAAAAAAATCGGTTTCTTCATACTAAGTAAATTAAACTAAGCAAAATAAAACAAAGTAAATAGAAACAATTTTAAGTAAGAAACCTAGTGAAATAAGTTTTATGAAACTAATGGCATGTTTTTCTGTCCAAAGGCCAGAAAAAAACAAACAACTCCCTTTGCAAATCTATCACTTTAAACCATGAATTCTCAAAGTGAGGGGGGTGATATTGCCCCCATGGGAAGAAAACTGGTTTTTTTTATGTTTTTTTTTTTTTATTCTTATGTTAATCCCCATACATTACATCATTAGTTCTAGATGAAGTGTTCCATGATTCATTGTTCATGCACAACACCCAGTGCTCCATGCAGAACGTGCCCTCCTCAATACCCACCACCAGGCCAACCCATCCTCCCACCCCCTCCCCTCTAGAACCCTCAGTTTGTTTTTCAGAGTCCATCTTCTCTCATGGTTCGTCCACCCCTCCGAATTCCCCCGCTTCATTCCTCCCCTCCCGCTACCTTCTTCTTCTTCTTTTAACATATCTTGCATTATTTGTCTCAGAGGTACAGATCTGAGACTCAACAGTCCTGCAC
>NC_138382.1:40971869-41007834 GCF_054177405.1 Leptonychotes weddellii
CTGTTCAGAGAGTTGTTGCTATTCCTTTCTTCGATCTCCTGTTGAGTTTGTAGGTGTTCAGAATGGTTTGCTCCCTATCCAGCTGAATTCCTGAGAGGAGACGAAATCCAGGTCTCCTACTCCTCCGCCATCTTGCTCCGCCCCCGGTTCTTTTTATGTTTAAGTCATAAATATTTTTGTGTTTAAAATATGTTCATGTTTAAATCACAAATATGCATATAGTACATATCATATATACACTGTATTTATGGTATCAAAATTGCATGTGAGCAGCAGTTAGAAAATAAAATGTCTAAAAAGCCTATTTAAGGGAGTGATAATGAAAATGAAAAAAAAAAGATTGAGAAACACTGCTTCAGATAAACTAAGGTTTTTCCTTTGTATATTGACTGCAGCTTCAACCATGGTACAAAGTATATATTTTTTTGTCTTCCAAAAAAGTCTCTAAGAATTGATAGTTCTGGGATTTGGGAACAGCTTCATATCTACTCTTCTCAAGTTCAAAAACATTATGCAAGCTGTTTTCTGAATTAAAGAGCTGCAAAAAATATTTATGTTTCCTGTCATTAAAAAGCATTTTAAAAACAGCACTTTTTTTGCACTCTCATTTGACCAAAAATAGCTTTTCTTTTAAATGATGAAACTTGTCACTGGCTCATTCTTCCATGGGAACAGCTGCTCATTGCATGTTTGAACATATTTGCTTAAGAAATACAAAATTATTAACATTCTAATCCTCTAACCTTTTAAAGAAAGCCAGCTGTGATTATTCACAGCTAGACCATAGCCTTTGGTTTCAGCTTTGTGGAAATTTCTTCCCTTGATCTCTCAGAGAATATTATCTGAACAATTTGATTTTTTTCTGAGTAAGAACTATAAACCATAAACAAAGCATGTTCAACTATTAGCCCAAGAAACTAGAGAAAATATTTTTAAAATTATTAATCTGGTGTAGCTAATAATAAGAATTTTATTGCATTTATTTTGTTAAAAAAGCTTATAGCACCTACTATGTGCTAAGTACGAGGTGCTGTTTAAAAACTTTAAAATATTAATTACTTCAATCTTAGTGAAGTAGGTACCATCATTAGCCTTGCTCTTCTTGCAGTTGAAAAAATTGAGCCGGAATGGTTAAGCATACTGCCAAGGGCCACACATTTGGTAAGTGCCAGCGCCAACAGAAACAGAGGTTGTCTGGCTCCAAACCCTCGTTACCATTAAACTCCAATATTACAAGCGCCAAAATAAGTATGTTACTTATACTTTCTTATTTACCCTCACAGTGACCCAAAGAACGAGCATGGTTATCATCTCCACTTTGACAGAAGGAGACCATGAAGAAGAGAGTTTGAGCACTTGGCCCAAAATGTCAGTACTAAGAGATGAGCATCCGATTTGAACCCGGATCCTTTCTGACTCCAGAGCTCCCATGTTGCACGGCCACAGTTCTTCACACCATTTGCTTCCCAACAGTTCAAAGTAATATGTACGTTCAAGGAGAATCACCACTCTGGCTTGTTTGTATCACCCTATGGTTTGTCCTAAATTAAACTGGCAGTCACTAAGGGTTTCTTTCTCACCTGTAATACCATTTTTTACCTAAGGGAATAATTGCTCTATCAAACCGGTTGAGGCTGTAGCCAAAGCATCCCTTTTATGCTCACAGGAATTGAAGATACCTAGACTATTGTCTCTTGACAGTTTTGAACTATTTCTGAAATAGCCTATAATTTTGACCTTGTAGATTCCAGTCCAAAGGATGATCACCTACGTCTAGGTTATGGGTATATTGGTGTCTAAACTTGCATGTTGAACATGTTTGGAGTCAGATATGGAGGCGGCCACCATCTGTAAATACATGTACTACCTAGTTCCCAAAAAATGATTTATCCCAATCCAAAGTGACAGCCATTCATACGCTAATAATCATAAATTATGTCATACAGTGCTTTATATTGTATTGAGTAGCTCGCCTAAAACCTTATATCACATTCCAATTATATTGGCAAGGCAGATATTTTACTACCATCTTTTAAATGATAAAAATGATGGCCAGTTGATATCTAATAAAGTTAAGGTTGAGACTTGTTATCAGTTATGTGGATTCTAATATATATCTGGTGAAAGGGCCAAGGCAAAGATGCTACTTTCCATTGAGCGGGTGGGCAAACTACTGTTTTTCTGTTATTCATTGTGGACTCAGACAGCATCTATATCTATATCTCCAGTGTAAAAGACATTTAAAAACTGAAAATGGATTTGGTATGTTGTTTTGTCAACAGATCAATAGGTTCCGAATACTTTATGTGCTCTACCTGTATCCTATACACCCATCTCTGACCCACCCTTGGCATTACTCATTCCCAGGTTTGTGGTCACTGGAATAGCTATATGCTTCCACATATACATTTAAAGGCCTAAGGAAGTTTTAGTTTACCAAGCTTCCAGTATCACCTAACATGCACTGTCATTCATCTCACCTATGCTCGCAGTTAGAAAGATACATTGTGTTATGCAGATATCTCTCTTCACTCTCTAACCAGGGGAAATAAAAAAGACACACCAAAAGGAGTTGCCATAGAGAAATAAAACTACAAGATATTCCACAGAACCAGAGTATTTGACTTTAATGATATCAATGAATTAATTATAAAGTCTTGTCACTAATTCCTTTCTGTTCCTTTTATCCTCATAGAATGTTAAAATGGAGTGTCTATACATTCAACACAGTAAATGCCTTCTTTCTGGAAAGTCACTGATATGTAACTGGGACCCAAGACAGGAACAAGGAGATAGCTTCTCAGTCCTGGATCCAATCTCAACTTTAAGGTAGGACAGAAAATGATTTTAACTTTATTTTGCCAACTATAATCATTTGGAACTGACTTTTGGAGTGCTCTGTTGCCACATTCTTGCTCATCAAGAAATAATAGTATTAATGAATACTAATCTCTTTCATAGTTTTGTATGAGGAAAGATATAACCCTCATTCTAAAAAGTACAGGCTGTGCTTTAAGGGAATGAGTTTCAAGTAGGTCCCTGAGAATTTCGCATGTCTCTGTTTAGCTCACTTGAGGAATACAGACAGCACAGTGGGCCACCTGCCTTGACTGTACATTTGAGAGGAACATCCATTTCTTCAAGCCATAATTATCTAACTTGAATGTACTTAAGGATTACCTTGGGTATTTAGAAAATGTAAATCCCTTAGCCATATCCTTAGAATTTATGACTCAGTAGCAGGGAACTACTGTGATCCAATGACAGAACATTAAGAAAAAATTTTCTAGGGAACCTAAGAATGGTAGTGAGCAATTGAATTGACTACAAAATGTGGTTCGTACAAATCATACCAAATATATTTCTTCCTAAAAAGAATAATTGCCTCAGAGTAAGAAAAAAAAATGGATAATCAAATTCAAATATTTGTACACATATTTAACTAAAAAAATATGTTGTATTATATTTTAATCTTGTCATTTTAATTAATAATTAAAAGAAAACTGATTAACCCAGTATACAACCCAAGAAAGAGAATATAATTCATAACTTGGAACTATTCACATTCTATTTTCCTGTGTTATCTGTTAATTTTCACTCCAGAGGGAGCAAGTATATTTTGTGTTTCTACTTCCTTTTCTTCTGTTCTTGCTTTTGCTTTAGTTTTAGGACTTATATACATAAGTATAAACAATATATTTTAGATTTTTTCCTGTTTGAGAGCTTTATAAAAATGGTATTGAATTATATACAGTTGTCTACTTCCATTTTCCCTCAGTATTATGTTTCAAAGGTTTATTTGTTTCTTTGCACGTGGGCAGTGGTCCATTTTGACACATGATGATTTCTTTAACCATTCTCTTGTAGATGTTATTAGGGTGTTTTCTAGTTTTGCTTTGTTTTTATTTTGCAGTGCTGCTATAAATATTGTTAGATTCATCTTTTTTGTATGCATATAGAATTGCTGGGTCAATGGATATGTGCATATTTATATTATAGGGTAATACTAACTTTTTTCCAAAGAAATTGTCCTATTCGCCTCCATCAATAAATTATCATTGATGTTCATTCTTTCATTATTAGTATTCTTAGATTTCCAAATTATGGCCAATCTAGTAAGTATAAAAATATATTTATTTCATGTGCATTTTTGAAAAATAGTTTTATTAGGTACAGGGTCTAGGTTGATATTTACTTTTCATAAGAACATGGTAATATTTTTTCTTTCTTGTATCATTTGTTGATGCTAAAAAAATGCTATCTTTCTCATTGCTACTTTATAAATGATTTGGATTTTCTCTGTGTTGATTTTTAAGGGTCTTTTACTTTGTGTTTTGAAAGCTTCAGTATAATGAATTCGGGTCTATTTTCTACTTGTTTTACTTAGAATACAGATTTATAAATTGTTTATTAGTATTACTATTTTTGTCAGTACTGGAAAATTTGTAACAGTTTTCCTTCAATTCATTTTTTTAAAAATTCTTTCCCTCTACAACACCAACTAAATGTATATTGTACATTTTCATTCTGTCCTTTATATCCCCTTTTTTTTTTTTTTCCTAATTTCCATCTTCTTCTCTGGGAGATGATTAAATATGGGTAATTTCTTCAGATATATCTTCCAACTTTCTAATTATTTCTTCAGTTGTTTATTATCTCAAGATTAATACACTCATTTTTTAAGGACTTTATTTTACATCTAGAAAATCTGTATAAATGTTAGTTAATAGTTTGTTTTCAAATCTTTCTATTCAGATTTCATGCCCTTTTGTTGCAATATCTCTAACTGCATCTTTTTTTCTCTATTTCTTACGGAGTTGTTTGTATTATATATTTGATTATCCCAGTATCCCTCAAGGTCAAAGTCAGTTATTTGCTTTCATGCTGCCTTTCATACAGGGTTCTTATCTACTGGTGTGTTTGTTACCCTTGGTTGTGAGCTGATTGCTTGACCCTAATCCCTATGAATATGGTGAGATTAAATTAAGGAAGCTTTATTCCAGAGGATTTGATTTTACTTCTACCAATATTCAGTGGTCATTACTGAACCAAAAGCACTTCTGGCCCCTTTAAAATTCATGGATAAGTGTTGGGTCTACAGTCAGACTTTCTACTTTTCAACTGATCCATGACTCAGTATCCTAATGCACTTCTGCTGTTAGCATTTTCCTCTAAGGAAAACCTAACCTTTTTGGCAACCAATTCTGTGCCAACAGAAACTTTTTTGGAAGGCAGAGGGGAAGGAGATTGTCTTTGGAGACCTTTCCTTCCACTTGAGACAGCAGTGCCTCACTCTGCATTTTCCATCCACGGTACATTCTGTAGGGTTGTTCAAAGAAAGCCTATTTAACCATAAGGCTGGAAGAGAAGTTTAAAATAATGCCATTGCCAATATCAAAAAATATTACAAATATCATGGGACGCCTGGGTGGCTCAGTTGGTTAAGCGACTGCCTTCTGCTCAGGTCATGATCCTGGAGTCCCGGGATCGAGTCCCGCATCGGGCTCCCTGCTCGGCGGGGAGTCTGCGTCTCCCTCTGACCCTCCCCTCTCTCATGTGCGTGCTCTCTCTCACTCATTCTCTCTTTCTCAAATAAATAAAATCTTAAAAAAAAACAAAAACAAATATCAGTGTTGTACAATTTATAATTATGGTACAGAATTTGAATCATTAACCTTTTTACAGAAAGATAAAAGTTTTTCTGCATTAGATTTGTGGTTTGTAGAAATTGACATTTATATTGCTATGTATAGAAAAAAAAACAATTACCTAATTCTTCCCCCTTTTCCATCCTACTGGATGTTTGTAGAGGGAATTCATTAAAAGAATATAAATATTTGAGAATGAAGGTGAATAGACAATGGTGGATCAAACAGGATGGCACAAAGGCTAATGAGAAAAAAACTGTGCAAATAAAACCTTGGTTGAATTTGCATGACAATTTCTTCTTGGTGACGTACACACACACTGTAAATTCAATATTTAAGGGAAACAATAAAATCACCAATCAATTATACTAGATTTGATAAGAATCCCAAATGGCATGCTGACGTGTGAGAGGTTAAAACTGACTAAGTGGATGAGCTAATAGCCATTTTTTTCATCTTTATATATTTACTTTCAGTAGTTCTTAAATTTTCCTCCTAATTCTGTTTTCCAACTAAGGGGTTGAAAAAAGTTAACTGTCAGTGTTCCCTCAGGGAAGCAGAACCATTTTGAGTTATCAGATAAAAGGTTTATTATAGGAATCGAGCTTTACACAAACGTACAAACAAAACTAAGGAGGTAAAACTCTACAGTGGGAGGAGGAAGACCAAAGGAGCCATCAACCAATGAATGTGAGAGGCTGAGTGTATGTGTGTGTGTGTGTGTGTGTGTATGTATGTGTATCTGTCTCACACAGAGAGTGACTTCACAAAATGTCCTGAGCCTGGGTGTAATAAGATCATGAATTATTTATTATCATGAGATCAATAAGCTCATGAATTATTTAATATCAATATTAATTTTTTCTATTCACCAGACAATATTTGTCATGTAGCAAATAGCACAAGAACTTTGATAGTTTTTTAACATTATTACAATGTTAATAATGTTAACATTATTAACATCTTCAGAGAAGATATGTAATATGTTCCATTAAATGTAAACATTTTAAAAACTTGATGGGTTTCAATTTAATGTTCTATCAAAATGCACCAAGGAATTTCCCAGGTGAAATAGGGAGAGTAAACATATACTCAGTCTTATTTCTCTGAGCTTTGTTTTCCTCATTCCAATATGAGAACTTATTTAACTTGTGTTATCTCTGCCCCTTGGAAATATGTGCAGATTTTGTGGCAATATAATCTGATGATATTTAAAACATATTGTAATAGGGGCACCTGGGTGGCTCAGTCAGTTGAGTGTCCAACTCTTGGTTTAGGCTCACGTCAAGATCTCAGTGTCATAAGATGGAGCCCCAAGTCAGGTTCCACACTCACTGGGGAGTCCGCTTGAGATTCCCTCTCCTTCTACCCCTCCCCTTTTCAAGTATTCTTTCTCTCTCTCCCTCTCTCAAATAAATAAATCTTTTAAAAAAGCATATTGTAATAAATAGTAAGCAAATTAAGGTAGGTAAAGAAATTTATATTTAAAGTAAGATAAGTAAGCTATTTAAATAAGTAAAGATCTGTTCTACATTTTTGACATACTCAAAATATAATATTTGGAGGAATTTTAAATAATAATAAATCAATAAACATGCAACTCTCCTCATGTTATTTCCTCAATACATGTTTTAATAGCTATGTGTCTCCTTTGCAATAACACACACTCTAGCATGAGATGCATATGTTTTGTAATCTGGCTAAGCTATATTTTTGGGCTTATCCTCACACCTTCTCAGAGGCACACTATCTCCAGTATCTTAAAATATTTGTGGTTCTCTAAATGACTCATACTTTTCCCCATCTGCCAGGCTTACTATCACTCATGCTTTCATAGCCAATGCTTATATGTTCTGAGAATTCTGTGAGTGGCAAGATCAAGTGGTTTAAACCAAGGAAGTTGGTGTCTTCTTGAGGCAAGACTTGCACCCTTATCTGTGACCAGCGGATTTTTTATCCTCTCTCTTGTTCCTTTTCTTTACTTATAAAGTAAGAATACCAGCAGTGACTGTATTATGGAACAATGATACAGGTTAATCGATAACCGTGTAATATGCCAAGCACCATGTAGCATATGGTAAACAGTGAATTTTATCTACCACTTATTTTTATCATTCTATCATCATTTTATTATTAGTCTCCTCTGATAGAGAGTTAACCATTCCTTACCATGATGTCATAGCCTTTTTTTTTTAAATCTATTCATTCACATTTTTAAATTCAACCATTTATTGAGGGTCTTTTATGTGTCAGATGCCATTTGATACACAGGAAATTCAGCAATGAGATAAAATGGAAACAATTCTGTTTTTGTGAAACTTATATTCTAGCAATGGATATATCCAACAAATAACAAATTAATACACATTTTCATTGTTTTTTTACATGTCTTGAAGTTATTTTTTAACATTAATATCATTGGCAAATATGGGGTTCTTACAAGGTAGGAGAAATTTTTTTTTTTTTAATTTTTTTTTAAGATTTTATTTATTTGCGAGAGAGAGAATGAGAGACAGAGAGCATGAGAGGGAGGAGGGTCAGAGAGAAGCAGACTCCCTGCTCAGCAGGGAGCCTGATGCGGGACTCGATCCTGGGACTCCGGGATCATGACCTGAGCCGAAGGCAGTTGCTTAACCAACTGAGTCACCCAGGCGCCCCAAGGTAGGAGAAATTTTATTCCTCTTTTTCCTCAGCGCTTTTCATAATACCTGGCCCATAGTAAGCATTCAGTAAATAGCTGTTGCATAAACATTGGTGAATGAATAATACCTAGAGAATTATAGAAGTTTCCCTAATTTTTTGACATATAATTCCTGATATCCCCAAATGTATTATTAAGTAATCTCTCAACAGTATACAAGGCATATTTATTTTGTAATAAGTTTGCCTATCCAGGATGATGGAAGGTTTACAAATGCTATACACTTCAGTGTAAATTATCAAACAAAAATATCAATAATATTAAAATGGATATTTCCAAATCTGCACATCTACATATATTTCTATGCATGTGTGTGGGAACCCATAACTATAGAAAAATATAAGCCTCCATGAAATAAAAATAAGTATTTCTGACAGAGTTTATGCAGGTAGGAAAAGCTAAGGGTTGAAATACATGGAGATAAATTAGTACATGATGGCCATCACTTCTTATAAGTATTATCTTTTATCCTATGCAAGTTTGATTTTCCCCTGACTTTATGGTTTTAAAAATAGTTCATCATCTAGGGGTGCCTGGGTGGCTGAGTCAGTTAAGCATCTGCCTCCAGCTCAGGTCATGATCCTGGAGTCCCCAGATTGAGCCCTACATCAGGCTCCATGCTTAATGGGGAGTCTGCTTCTCCCTCTCCCTCTGCTCATGCTCTCTCTCTCTCACTCACTCACAAATAAATAAATAAATAAATAAATAAAATATTAAAGAAAATGGTTCATCATCTGATGCTCTAATCCTTACTTTGTTAGAGGGGATCACAAAATAAATGTACTTATATTAAAGCATTTTGTTATTATCATCCTATGCCAGAAAAGAAGACAACAGGGTTAGTAAAGGTTCTTTTGTAAGCAAGTGATTGTTCTAATGACGTGATGACACCACCATGAATTTCTAAACATTTACAAATTGTTTTTGGCAGGATGAGCTTCTGCTTATTTACCTCTCTTGTCAAGGCTCAATTTATATTTTATATCAGTGGTGTTTTTCTTTTCTATTTATTTTAAGCAGATCTATAGAAATCAGTTCCTCACCACTTGTAATGGGAGTGTGAATCTTGGTAAACTGGTATTTGATGAATGACTTTAGCTTATCGGGAAGCCTTGGTTATGCTGGATATCCTTCTCTCCATGTCTGGGTCTCACCAGGATGACCTGTCTACATATATAGATTCCCTTACCTTCTGGCTCCTCATTTAGTTCAGCAAGTGGGGAACACAGATAGTGTTCTAATAAGAGAGAAGAGTGAAGCTTTGAGATTAATTTTTCTCCTGGCCAAGGCTGGTTTCCAGGGTGTGAGACTTGTGTGTTTGCCCAGGGCTTCATACTCAGAAGGGCTCCATGCTTGGTTTAATGCCCTGCAGTCAATGTCTTCAAATCCTAATAGTAATTTTTAACAACGGGTCCCTCATTTTCACTCCTTGTTGTGCCCTGTAAATTACATGTCTTGCTCCTGATTCCTTCCGTGCAGGATTGCCTTAGGCTGACTGGGTCCTTTGCCAGAAGACTGCTCCTTTCTGGTTGCTTTCTCTACCTAGACTTCTCTGTCTGTAGTTTGTAGAATGATTCCTGTTCTTTTCTTTCTGGCTAAAGATGGTAGCAGGTTTCCCTTGTCATCAGTTCTTGGGGACTAGACCATAACTAGTGCTTTTGTACTTTTTCCTACTCACATCTTTGAAAATTTTGCTGAACTGCTTCTGTTAAATGTTAACATACTTTAATTTATTCTAATTTGAGCACAGAGTCTCTTTATAGCTAGGACCCTAAATGCCAGTAATGGTAAGAACAGCTTCGCTCTGGTGTATATAGTGAAATATAACTCTGCAAAAGACAAATAAGAGTGGAAGAGTAAGATAGTCAACCAAAATTTTCCTTAGAAATTCTGAAGTGTGTACATTAAGGTAGAAATCTTTCCAAGGGTTGACATTGCCAATGATTTGAATATAGAGAGAGCTCTGAACAAGGCATAAAGTTTTCCTTTATTCTTAAATGCTGAATAGATAAATGAATATTCTTCTTCCAATAAAGAATATCATTCATAGCAGAGACATTGCATCAAGGAGTAACATCCATCTTTTGTGCACTCAAACCACTGGGCTAATGTTGTGTGATAAAACCATAGGAAATTGGACATACCTAAAAATCACCAAAGTCAAAAGAAGAAGCCCTACAAAATAGAAAAAAAAGAAAATGTATGGAGCTTCAATGTAGTTTGAAAGAACATAAAATGATAGACTTCCTAATGCTTCTACTACTCTGAAGAGTAACTTAGATTTGTGAGTATTGTATGCATAAAGCTAACAACGACAAAGTTACAGGCCTAGGGATAGATAGTTGTAGGGTGATAAATTTCAATTCTCGTGAGAATACATCTCAAAAAAGAATAGTTTGTTAAGCATGTGAAGGGAGCATTATTGTGGCAACACATCATGTTTGTATTAACTTACAAAAATTCTAATATGTGAGCTTTACCATCTCATTCACATATGACAAAAATACTGTGTAAAATTATATATTTTACATTAAATACTCTTTAATACATATTTTTAAATATATTGAGAGTCTGTGTGCCAAGTGTTGTTCTGAATGTTTTATACCCGCTTACTCATTTATCTGTACAATAAGCTTAAGAGATAATTATTATTTTATCCCTATTTCACATATGAAAAATTGAGGAATAAAATGTTTAACTACTTTCTCAAGGTCAAACAGCATGCTTTAAATGCTTAAAAATGTTAGAAGATTGTCTATAGAAAACTAAGTGTACATATTTTCAAGGGTAATTTTTATTCTAGGCTTTTTTTTCCCACTCTTTGCTTAGAATATGACCCCAAATAAGATACAACTATATTTTTTCAATCCAAAAATACATGCCAATTGGTAAGTCATTGGCTTTATCATCGAAAAAATTACAATCTTTGCTTCTTGTCTTAGAAATAATTTCAACATGAAATATCTTTAACAGAAAGTAGCAGAGCCTAGGACTCAGTTTTGAGGAAATGCCTAAAGCTAATGTGGAAGTAAAACATAAAAGATCAAAGCAACACAGATGGTGTTAAAATATGAGAATGAACAGTCAGAGAGGAAGGAGTAAGATCCAGAAGTTAACCTGTCAGGTGTTAAACTCGTATATGTCATATTCTGTGGTCAGGTTGAGAAAGACAATCTAGAGAACATGGGCCATTCCCCAAAACACGTCTACAAAATGTTAACACTGAGTAATGATGTCACACAAAATCTTTCGTGCTGCATGGGAAGATAACGTGTGGAAAAATGTATGCTGCTTGAGAAGACAAATTATATGTATATATATATATATATATATAGGCTCTGAGTCCCTAAGTTAAAAAAGATAACAGCAAGAAAATATGACTCTATAATGGATCAAATTAAGATGATTCTAAGTGTTACCAATGGAATTCACTTATGTCACTCTTAACCATGAAGAATAATTTTTCCTCTTCAGCCACTGGCTACTCCTTCTGAGCCTACTGAAACTTCATTTCCCTTTCACTACATATGAAAATTCTTCTTTGGGCATGATTAATAATGTTTTTATTGGAAGAACTAGAAGTTTTTCTAAGTCCTCACATTATTCAACCTGATAAACCAATGATACAATCTTCCAATTAACTACTTCTTAGATTTTAGGGCAATTTTTGACTCCTTTTCCTATCTTTCAGTGATTTCCGTTTTTTCTTTTCCTCCAACTGCTCCAGTATGAATTCCACTCAAAACACTGTCATTATTCATTCATTTACTTATTCATTCATTCATTCATTCATTCATTCATTCTAACTACATATCTCTGTTAACTGGATGGGAGTATAAAGGTTTGGACATTAATTCAAACAATAACTTTGGGTGGAGAAAGGACACTGTATTTTTAAGCAAATGTAAGTAGTTCTATCTCCAATTTTGTTTCACTGAAGAGTAGAATAAAGCTTACAAGAAATAAGAGTTGTGAATCTGTGTGACATCAACCACTAACCCCCGCCCCCCGAAAAAAGGCATATCTACCAAGCCCAAGCACAAACTGCTTCTAGAGATTTGATAGCTCAATGGGGCATCTCGTCACTAACAGGCAACAAAATGGCTTGTATCATAATAGTGAAAGTTGTATAGTGTTTGAGATATTATATTACCTTAGAGACTGAACTGTAATTATTGCTGCTGTTTTAATGGTGTTTTGAATATAAACCACATATCCAAAGAAGTAACAAACCTCTGGACTAAAGTATATCCAATTGTGACTGGAAATGACTGGACTTTATTCCTCAATATTGGACTACAGGAAAGATCTAAAGAGTCTTTCTGGCTGTACTAAGGTGTTTGGAGTCCACCTTGTCAGTATGGAGTAGGCACCAGCAATTTTTAATTGAAGGAGAGAACTGGGGGTGCCTCGATGCCTCAGTTGGTTAAGCGACCAACTCTTGGTTTTGGCTCAGGTTATGATCTCATTGTAGGATCAAGCCCCATGCTGGGCTCCATGCTCAGTATGGAATCTGCTTGTCCCTCTCCCTCTGCTCCTCCCCCTGCTTGTGCGCACTCTCTCTCTCTCAAATAAATAAATAAATAAAATCTTTGGGGGAAAAAGGGGAGAACTGGATCAATATATATTGTGGGAAAAATAATTCTAATACATATATGAAGAATAAAAAACTAATTCTGGAGAGTTGGAATCTCAGATCTGTGACAGTTTCCATGCCAAATAATGGTAAAACAGGGTCCAAACTTTTCACCTAACTTGAGAAATAAGTAAGTAAGCAAATAAATGAATCCACAAATACAAGTACTAGCTGGTGTGAACATACTGTATTAGAAAGACAAATCTACTTCAATTTTTATTCTTTACTTGGAGAAATGTATATTATGCAGTATTTGAAATTTCTCCTTTTCATTCACAATATAACATTATAATCTCCCCCACTCTGCCCATATGTAAATAAATATAAATATATTTATAAAATATAAACATTTGATATATTTATATTTTAATATTTATATAGTATATTTTATATATTTATATATAATATGTATTTATACATATAAATTATATATAATTCAAAAGGTAGCCTGGAAAATGTTTCCAAATGAGTGTTATCAGGAATAGGATTTCCAATCAATGAAATTCTTCACATCCTAGTTTGTTTTCAATTTTTACCTGAACATGCAATTTTTACTTCATTTTGGAAGTAATGTTCCTCAGTGCATGTGTCTCATAGTGGCAGTTTTTCCCTTCAAGTAGTTCAACTTCAATCTTGATGTTATTTCATTGAAAAAGTACCTCAGAAACTGTTTTGTTCCATTGCTTCCTGGTGGATAGTCACCATCCTTTCTTTCTATGTCCAGTGAATGGACTCTTATCATAATTGTCATAGGATGGTTAACCCAATATTAACTAGAAAAGAGTAGAGCAATTCTCTAGTTGCTAAGTTGAGATAGTTTTGGAAAGTACATTTTATATAGTCTCTATAAATTTCAAAACATAGCAATGTGTTTTTATTTTTTTGTTGATATAATCATTTACATTGCTATGATTTCCTAACTTTCACCACACTTCCACGAGGTACTTACTTTTGTATAAAAATAACAAGAAACAGAGATATTCACCCTCCATAAATAATGTATAGTTATATGCAGGTTATGTCTAGGTCCTGTAGGCATTTTTATGTTTATGATGTGAAAAAAACGCAAAAGTACAGTAGTACAATGCAATACCCTTTATTTGAAAGAATTAAATATATAAAATTTGGCAATAGAGAAAAGCATCTTTGCGTGGAAAAAATATTAGCCAAAAAAGCTTAATTTATTGAGGCAAGCATTGGTTTTCTCTATTGGTATTACCATGATTCAGATAGTCTGGACTTTGTTCATAATACCAGTGATTATATGTGGTATGTTTTTCTTAAAAGTTACCAGTATAAAACATAATAACAAGGAATGAGAAGACTCTAAAGGACTTTTTGTTATGTACCTTTTTTAGAGTTGATATTTATTTGTGTTTCAGCAGAGAACACAAGAGTATTATAAGGAATAAATTATGTTTTCGTCCCAGGAGCAATTCCTTGAATTAATAATTTCATCTTTTTGAAATAGCATATTAGACCTATAATAGAGAGCATCACCTTTCTTTTTCAAAGTGTGATCAACTTTGAGTACCTAATATATGCAAAGTAGAAAGAAGAAAACAAGAAATCTATTTGCAAGGAAGGACAATCTTTCTGGGTAGCAGTGGGGACAGCTAAATTCTCCTCAGCTGTGTTCTCCTCCTTTAAAGAACTTTATTGAAATAAATAATTTCCCAACAAGCAAATAATTTTGCCTTTGTTTTTGAAAGATATTTTCTCAAGAATACAATTCTAAATTGATGGCTTTTTCCCACCTAGGGCTTTGATGATGTTTCTGGTCTGCCTTCTAGTTTTTATTGTGGTTTTTATTTTTTTAAAGATTTTATTTATTTATTTGAGAGAGCACGTGAGAGTGAGTAGAGCACAAGTCAGGGGGAGCAGCAGAGATAGAAGGAGAAGCAGGGTCCCCACTGAGAAGGGAGCCCATGAGATTTGGGGCTCAATGGATGCAGGGCTTCATGGATGTGGGAATCCGTCAGTGCAGAGCTAGATCCCAGGACCCTGAGAACATGACCTGAGTTGAGGGCAGATTCTTAACTGACTGAATCACCCAGGCAGCCCTGGCTTTTGTTGTTTCAAACAAGAAGTCACCTATCATGTCTGTCTCTGTTCTTCCATGTAAAATGTTTCTTTTACTCTGTATTCCTTTAAGATTTATCTCTGCTTTTAAGCAATTTAATTGTGGCAGTCCTTGTTATAATTTTTATCGTGTTTATTCTACTTGGGGTTGGTTGAGCTTCAATCTATAAATCTATCATTTCCAAGAAATTTGGAAAATTTTAGTTACTCTTTCTGCAATGTTTTTGTTTTGGGTTGGGTTTTTGGGTTTTGGGTATGTTTATTTGTTTGTTTGTTTGTTTCTGTCCTTCTCTGGAAACCACAATTGTAAGTATATTAGGGACCTTCAAGATAGAGTTCCCAATGCTCTGATAATTTTTTTTCAGTTTTTTTCTTCTCTCTGTCATTTTAGATTGTATTTATTGCTGTGTCCTCAATTTCACTAATATATCTGCAATATTTCTTCTGCCATTTATCATACCCATTTAATTTTTTATCTCTGACATTATAATCTTCATCACTAGAATTTCCATTAATTCTTCTTAATACGTCATGTTTCTCCTTAATAGACTCATGCTTTTCTCTAATTTAACAAAATATAGAATACATATATTACAAGTATTTTAATATCCTTATCTACTAATTTTATCATCTGTGTCAGTTCTCCATTGGTTTTGCTTGATTGATTTCTTTTATCAATTGTATTTTTCTGCTTCTCTGCATTCCTGGTATTCTTCAGTTGGATGCTAGACATTGTAAATCTCCTTTTTGGTCTTTGGTCTCTGAATAGAGTATCTTGTTATTACTATAAATGTTATTGAGCTTTGCCCTGTGGCACATTTAAATTAATTGTAAACACCTTTTTTTTATTTTTTAAAGCCTCGTTTTAAATTATTGTTAGGTGGTGCCAGACCAACCTCTAGCCAAAGGCTACGCTGGCCCCACAATGAGGCAGTATACTTCCAAATACTCTTCCCAATCGCCCCTGTATTCTGAGGTTTCTTTTACTCCAGTAGTTGGAAAAGTGAACCATGCCCAGCCCTGTGTGAGCCGCATATTGTTTGCTTTGCTCCATTTCTGTCATTCCTTTTTTAACTTCAAATAGTTTTCTCACATACATGCACTTACCTGTATTTAGCTGATAGCTTGAGAGGAATGCTCTGAAGATTTCTGGGGCTATCACTCTAAGCTGCATGCTCTTCTTTGGTATGCTGCCCTGTGAATTCTAGCCAGTCTGGTCTTTCAAATCCTCAGCTCTGTCTTCTTAACGTAGGAAACCCAGGAAGCTCTGGGCTATCTCTCATTTCACTGTTACCTGGAAACCCTGCATGGACTACAAGCTGAGGCAAATGTCAGGATCATGAGGTTGTCCCCCCTGTCTCAGAGGTCGCTACCCTGGACTGCTTGATACTCAGTGTATGAGCAACCATTGTTTCACATATCTTCTGGTTTTTATTTATTTAAGATAGTAACGTAAACCTGGTCTCTTTTATCCCAACTTGTTTAAATGTGGAAGCCCGTATTCTTTTGTTGTTTTTATTTTTTAATATGAGAAATTAGCCTATTGTGTCAAGATAGGAAAATTTTGAAATCTCTTTATTGTATCAGCTAATATTTACTGAACTTACATATAATACCTAATCTATGTCAGGAAGTTCTTAGAATAGGTCTTGTGTATATAAGCTATCAGGAGGTCTAAGTAAGATTGAATTCAACAGGTAGGCCTTAAATAATTTAAAACGTTTTGAACCATTTGTTTTAGAACATTTGCTTAAGTATTTTTTTCTGTTATCCTCTCTTGAGTGAAAGTGAATTCACATCTGTTTAAGGAAAAAAGTTACAATTCTCTGATTTCCCATATCCAAACAGGTTTTCAATTCCAAAACTCTGCTCTCCTGATTATAAATGCAATGGGATCAAGATGATTCCAAAATATTACAAAGCAAAATTGCAACTGAGAATCCAAATTAACTGTGTGATTGTCAGAACAAAAATAAAGCCATTTTTAAAGGGACAAGGATTATGCAGAGATATATATTATGATATAAATAATATGCAAAATATAATAATATATTGTTAATGATATGGGGGGAAAGTCAAGGAGAAACCATATCTAAATACTATTATAATTCCTGGATGGGAGGATTTGAGGAAAATTTTATGTTTTGTTTTGTTTTATGCCAGGGCTAAATTTTGAACACTGATTTTTTTTTTTTATTATAAAATGTGTTACTTTAAAGCAATACATAGAGAGGCATATGGACTGGATTTTTACTGAGACCATGTGTTCATTGGGATTTGTGTGGGGGAAAATGAAGTTACTAAACCTACTATATGTATATTTCACTCAAACCCACTTTTGAAAACCCAGACCATTGGTCATGTAATAGTTCAAGGGGCATCAGAAGCAGTTTCAAGTCAAGGACTGCTGATTTTGAAATGTAAAGAGGAATAAAAAGAAGAGAAGCAAAGGTATCTAGTTAGCCAGAACAACAGATGGTTATAAGGAAATAGACACAAAGGATTTGCTTCCTCATCAGATTTCCACCCAAGATTTTAGAACAAGATAACTGGGTTATATTCCAAGATTCATGCTAAAAATAGGGCCTCCATGAGAATTTCTATTGCTGGTCTATTACTAGAGAAACTAGTTTTGGCAGCACTAGGGAAAGAAGGGACTCCGTGTTTCCTCAGGGCCTGTACAACAGGATTGTTTTTCTCCATAGTCTGTTGAGCAGCCAACATGACTCCAATGAATTCTGGACTTAGTCCGTGGAAATAATGCCAAGTATGTTAACTAAGCTTCACATTGGGAGCATCTAAGATCGAGTGATCATAACATCATTAGATTTAAAATGCTCGTGAGGCTAACTTTTAAAGGAAGCAACAAAAAGATTATCAGACTTTTAATAAAAATGCCAACTGTGAGAGAGGACAAAGTGATTTAAGGAATGCTTATCAGAAGCTTGCTTTATGCAGAGTCCATCATAAGAGAAAACAAAATAGGAAAAACTTATCAAGCAACTAACAGTAAAAGAAGAAAATATGAGTTAATGTATTTTATTAGAGTCTCTCTGTATTTAAAAAAAAAAAAAAGTCCAATGAGGCTTTAGGGGCCAAATTAAAACTAAGGAGAGTTGTTGAAATCTTCAGAGAATAACAGGGAATTCAGGTAAACAGCTGTCTTATTGAAGTTGAAAAGATTAGCTAATATC
The DNA here is from genome assembly GCF_054177405.1 of Leptonychotes weddellii. Lineage (NCBI taxonomy): Eukaryota > Metazoa > Chordata > Mammalia > Carnivora > Phocidae > Leptonychotes > Leptonychotes weddellii. Next base: position 40,990,131 of record NC_138382.1, read on the forward strand.
CACCAGTTAAGAACTTAAAAGTGTGGCTTAAATTCTCCCTCTATTACTTCTTTTCTGATTGAGTTTTAAGGAAATCTGTTTTTGTGGATAAAGTCTGATCAGGGTCAGCCCAGGTGGTAGCCCACATGCTGTAACTTAAAAATGATTGCATTAACCTCATTTCCTACAACACCAACAAGGACAAATCCCATCAGACTAAGTTGTAATCCTCCTTTTAAAAATGCTAACATAACTTGGAGAGTTAACTTCTTAATTCCACCTCTGTTCATTTGTAATTAAGATGAATAGATTTATATTTAGTTTTTCCTTGCTGCTAAAGGAAATCAGCTCTCTAAAGGTAAAGCAAGAAGTGTTTTGATGAAGCTGAGGTATAAACCAGTCAATTATTTTTCAGTATACAAAAATGACCAGAGAGAATAAGTCTTTGCAGGAGAGAAAGAGTGGAGGCTATCCGCAAAACAAAAACCAAACAAAAACCAAAAATTAAAGAACAAAAACATTCAACCTAAGGATGTTAGGTTTCCTGAGTGATTGAAGGAAGGTCTATGATGTGAAGGTTGTTGGTTGGAAGAACAGAGTATAGAAGAGAACATAGGAAAAACAATTCTTATTTACCTCACTGTCTCCTAGTAAAGTCAATTGCTGTTTGTTGCAAAAGAAATGTAGAGGCAGTATGGAGATTTAGAGCTTTGCTCTTCAAAACAGTCTGAGAACTAGCAGCATAGACATCACTTGCAAGCTTGATAGAAATAGAAAATTCTATGCCATATTCTAGACCTACCAAATCATAAAATCAGTAAGATCACTTAGTGATTTGTGGGCATATTTACATTAGAGGAGTGCTGATTTTAAGCATAGACTTTGCTGTCAAAAAAACACCTGGGTTTCAATTCGTGTTCTGCCATTTAAATATTGTATGACAAGGTACATAAACTCTCTGATAATTAGTTTCTGCATAAAAAATGGAGATAATACTAGTACCTAACTCACGAGTTTGTTTGTTTAGATGAAATATCACATGAAAATCGCTTACCATGGTGCCTATAACATCAAACAAACTCAGTACAAGTTGAAAAGCATTACGACTGACTTGGATTAACAAAGTTAGAAAACATGTAAGAGATAAAATTAACTCTTTCCATTTCTTTGTTCCATTTACTGATCCTATATCTGGTGTTGATGTGAATTTTTGAAGTGAACCCTTCAATTGTAGCTAATTCATGCTGTGTTCAGGCTATGGCTATAAAGCAAAAGTCATTTATTTAAAACAAAGTCATATTTGGCCATTTTATCATCCAAGTCAGGTCAGCTGCACAAGATAACCAAATAATTGAGGAGATAATGATCATTAAAATAAGTGAAACAGTAACAGTAAAGAGAGTAGCAATAAAACTGCCTAAATGGAAAAAAAAAAGTCCATTTTTTAAAATATATATTAAATTTTTGAAAAGCATATTTTTCAGTAATTGTTAGGTAATAGAATATTGTGTTTGTATTTTTTTGTTGTTCATTTCAAGCCAAACTGGAAACAATAAACACTTAACAAGTACTTATTTAGTTATAAGTGTTACAATATTACAAATGTTACACATGTTAGAGTGCTTAACCTGGGATTTGAAAAGTTAAGGTAGAAAATAATAACTTGGTTATGGGAGATCCTTTCTAAAAGCAAAAAATTGGCTGTTGATTTTCCACATTTCTGACTTGCCAGTAATATTTTATCTCCAGCTACTTCATTCTTTGCATTTGCAAAATTGGTAGCATAATTTTGGTACTTCCTTTGAAAGTATCAAGGAAAACTGTTTCATTAGTCCATAGCTTTAAGATTATTCTAATTATGTAGGTCCCAGACAAGGTTGCAATTGCTACTGAATCTTGGCCAGTCCTTGCTAGCTATGGAAAGATTTAGGGGGTAACATATATCTGCATTTATATATTTGGGTCCAAAGAAGAAACTTCGTCAAAGAAAAAAATCCCCTTGGGGTGCCTGGGTGGCTCAGTCAATTAAGCATCTGCCTTCAGCTCAGGTCATGATCCCAGGCTCCTGGGATCAAGCCCCGCATCAGGCTCCCTTCTCAGCAGAGAGTCTGCTTCTCCCTCTCCATCTGCCTCTCCCCCAGCTCATGCTCCCTCTCGCTTTCTCTCTCTCAAATAAATAATTTTTTTTAAAAAAAGAAAATAATCCCCTTTAACTGAATTTAAAGCTTGGGGAGAGTTACAACCCAGAGAGATAAGTGTGATATTTCTCTTAAAGGCATGGAAACCACATTGGTGATCACCTTGGCAATAGATATTATAGCAAGATATTACTAAATCTCTTGGGTCTCCACTTATCTGAAAAATTAAAATTGATGATTTTACATAAGATAATTGTTATGAGTCTTAAATAAATTGAATGTGAAGTACCTGTCAAGTACTTATTAAGGTGAGAGTCCTGTAGGTGCTAGTTTCTTCCCTTCTTAGATTGCTTCATATGGACAGGCTGTGTAATATACATCGCATTTTGATCTGGAATGATTGAGTAAAATATACTTTGCACTGCCAGTCATATGGCATACTTGCCTCTGATCCCCCTGTTTCTGCTTTAATGCATAAATACCCATTTTACTCCATCTCATAAATGAACGTTGGTGATAGAAACCTTCTGGCACAATTTGTAAACTAAGTCAATTTACTAATTTTCTAATTTTAAACTAAATTTCGAAGGAAATCCCGTAAGTTTCTGCTATCTATGTATCATGATGAGAATCACTGATGGACTACCAACTTCTTTCTGTCTGTTCCAGCTCTGTGGAGTTTTTGGCCACCTTCAAAAATTGGATTGCTTAAGAGCAAACAGAAAATTCAGGGAGACTTATTTTGCACAAAGATGGTGAACATATGGAATAAATTGCTAACTTAGACCATTGGAGCAGATAATATAATTTAGTTTAGCAGGAGAAAATTTATTTCTAAAGGAGGGTAAAGATGGCATTAAGGAACTGGAGAGAATTGATGCCACAGTGGCTTGGAGAATGTCGGAGAAACCCGGATGAAGAAGGTTTTTTAATGCTCACATGGCCTCTCCCCCACCTCTGTGTTGATATTCTTTATGTCCTTAGGATCTTTTAATTTTGTGAAAATGAATATAACTGTGACTAGCTTAGCGAGAATTGCTGCTGTATACCATAATGCATGATATAAACCATGCGGGGATCTTAAAGTGCATAATCGGGCTGCAGATGGCACTGTTAATTTCTATTACAGACTCTAAAACCACGAGGCAGACAGTGTGTGCCTCACTGCCTCACTGTTCTACAAGAATGATTTTTGATAGTTTCCCTTACTGCACAGCTTTTCTGCAAAGTGTTTGTCTTTTAGAAAGGCCAAAAGGAACTTACTGGCTTTTAAAAATCTGTGCAAAATTGCCAAGCTGCTCTGAGCCCTGCCCCCTGCAGTATCCAGTTTGCTAGCCTTATTTGAGAAGGTACAGGTATCCGTTCACTCAGAATGAAATGAGCCTTCTTCTGGGTTTTGGGAATTCATGAAAACACTAACTACCTGCTTCATATGAAATGTAGAGCGTAGTATGAAATTCTATGCGTGAAGATTCTTCTGAGGATGGTAAAGTTAAGAAAGTAGATAAATATTAGAAATGTATATATATATTTCTATACACAAATACACACACACACACAAATTTTGCTGTGTTCTGCGGCACAATTCTTTGTTCTTTAATGGAATGTTGCCTGAAATTGTGTCCAACATCTGGTTTCACCCAACGGACTCTACATTATTTAATTCTCTTTTTGTTTTTGGATTTTGGAGGGTTTGAAACCTCAAAAGGCCTGTCAAATTGAGGAAATCCTTCTAGTCAACTTCTCAAACAAATCATAGCAACAAGGGCTTTGGGATCAGAAGACCTGCTTTGCTTCTTAGAGGTATCAATAAGTACAGGATATATAGTCCCCCTAACCTTTCTATGTCTTTCTTCTCTTATCTAAAATATCTGAGTATAGAGTCATGGATATTAGCCAAAAGAATGAATGAAAGTGCTAACCATAATGCACACAATGACTTTGACTAAGAGTCTGCTTTTATAAGTTTCTTTCACAAGAATGTGGCCACTCACTTCCAAGCAGGTTTAGGCAACCTAAAAAAGTTGGTTTGCCTAAAATCAGTCAGTGCTCTAAGATTGAATCTCCTTATATCATAAGCTCAGTAGAGCCAAATATTTTAAGTAGGGCTTCATTAACTACCAATAAAATATCAGTACTTTAATACCTCAATCTTGGTAATTTAACCTTTTATGATATGTTATTAGATGATACTAATTAGATGATACTAACATAATTAAGATTATGAGTACTTTTTAAATTTTTCTGTTTTCCCATAAAATAATATTGCATAGATTTATAATATGCTTCTTTTCTCAATTTTCCATGCCTAAGTTCGAACAGTCATTACAATAAAAAGCTACTGCTCTTGCTGCTTTCTGGATAACCAGGATCATAATTACAACTTTCAATGAACAAGTCCCCTTGCTGTACAATAGACAATGTAAACTCAATATATTTCAAACTTAATAACTCTCCACTGAGGACCTAGTCCACCTCCTTACTTATCTATTGGCTAATGATATTTTTTTAAAACAGATTCATCCAAACAAATTCATGAAGCTTGTATTATACATCAAACATAAACTGAATTTTAGAGACATAAAAATGAACAGGATAGAAATTGTCTCTGCCCTCAAAGACCATACGTTATAAAAGGAAAGACAAGTATTTAAAAAAATTGCAACTCACAATAATGAAAAATCCAGCCAAAGCAAGGTATTTCTGACAGCTTTATTAAAATATAATTAATATACCATCAAGTTCACCTGTCTAAAGTGTGCAAGTCAATAGTGTTTAGTATTATTGACAGAATAGTGCAAACGTAACTGTAATTTTAGAACATTTGTGTCACTCCCCTTTGACCACCCCTGTTTGTCCTAGGCAACCACTAATCTTTCTGTCTCCATATATGCTCCTATTTTATAAATTTTATATAAATTGATAATAAAATACGTGGTCTTTTGTGACTGGCTCTTATCATGTAGCGTAATGTTTTCAAGTTTCATTCATGTTGTCGCATTTATCATTACTCTCTTTTACTGTCAAATAATCTTCTCTTAAATGACATATCAAACATTTGATACAGCAATTTAGAATTTCCTGAATTAACCCAAACATTCAAAAGGATATGTACTTTTGATAGTGTAGATACACTGTTTTTCTTTCAATTGTCCTGTAAAGTCCCTTCCTTAAAGTTCAAGATACTCCAATCATGTCAAGTATTTAAAAGATTAAAAATACCCATTGCTTCCTGGAGTCCATAGTCTCTCATGGTTCATCTGGGAAACAAACTGAGGGTTTTAGAGGGGAAGGGGGGTGGGAGAGATGGGTGAGCCCGGTGAGGGGTATTAAGGAGGGCATGTATTGCATGGAGCACTGGGTGTTATACACAAAGAATGAATCATGGATCACTACATCAAGAACTAATGATGTACTGTATGGTGACTAACATAACATAATAAAAAAAATTATAAAAAAATATCCATTGCTATTGGGAGTATAACTCGATACAGCTTTTTGGAAGCAATTTACAGTACAAACCACATTATTAAGTGTTTTTAATCATTTAATATACCTTAAAAATTATTTAAAATATATAAAGTCTACAAAAATATTTCTGGGGTGTGCTATTTGATAGGTTTTAATATTGAAAGCCAACTACTAACAAAATCAGATTGCTTACAAAAGCAAAAATGTACAATCAATGAATATACTTCAGCAATGAAAATTACAGTGTAGATCTTTATTTGTTGTCATGAAAAGATTCAGGTATTATAGTATGTTAAAGGTAGGTAGGTAGGTAGATAGATGACAGATAGATAGATAGATAGATAGATAGATAGATAGATAGATAGATAGATATCTTTAACTAGCTAGCTAGCTACCTAGCTATGTTCTTATGTATAAAAGGAATGTTAGTGGGTATGTGCAGGGTTGAGGTGGTTATTGGTGGAGGGGAGTAGTAAGATGGGCTCCTGTAAGCTTAACTGTTGAGAGGCATACAGGGGTGAAATGTAGGGTCTTGGGGCTATACTGGTAAAGTTCACTTATTGTAACTTGGGCACACCCCCCCACCCCTCTCACAAACATACAAACAGATGGAAGTTTGCCAGAGAGCATAGACCTTTACTAAAGGACAGAGGAAGAGGAAAACTAAATTACTGCAGTTTGTGAACTTAGAGTTAACAAGGATGATAAAGGCTAGGAAGTAAGTGACAAGGATAATTGGGTCCTTATGCACTGTGGGCTAGTGTTGACTCAGACGCTGGGTAACAAGAATGCTTACAGACAACTAGCATGATATCACTGTGAGTCTCTGCTAATCCATTCTGCCAGAGGAGCAAAAACATAGCAGGAGCAAAAGCATAGCAACTCACCCTGTATGTATGTGGAAGCAAAGCCCTCTCAAAAGGAGGCTCAGGAAGCAAAAGAAGCATTCCTACCTCTGTTATGCAGTATGCAAGTCATATGTGAATCCCTTTAAGATTGGGAAGTTTGAGAAGCAGACCTCCCTGGTAAAAGCCCAGAGGGGATTTTCAAGCATACGTGGACCATAGCTCAAGAATGAAAATTGGTTTTGCTAGAAAAGGCAAAGATCATCTCTAATAGGAAGATAATTTGTGTTTGAGGATCACACCTACCTCAAGTTTGAGTCTGGCAGTTAGCAATTCACAAGGGAGCAAAAGGGGAGAAGCTGCAGAGAACAGTTAAGGAAATGGGCTTCCTGACAGTTGTCCGCTCTCCTGAAACAAAACTTTTCCTGGGCAAGGATGTATGGTATGTAAAACAAAGGAAGTTGAAGAGTGCCACTTATTAAGATTTTGAATGTGAAAGAGATGCTAGAGGAATTACGTTTTAAGAAGTTACCATATATGGGGTGCTTGGCTAGCTCAATATGTAGGATATATGACTCCTCACCTCAGGATTGTAACTTTGAGCCCCAGGATGGGTATAGAAATTACTTGAAAATAAAAATATATATACATATTTAAAAAAAGAAAAGAAAAAAAAGAAGTTACTATATGTTAGGCAAAATCCCAGATTCTTTGCATGTACTTATACATGCAATCCTTACGCCACATTACAAAATAGGTATTACCATGATTTCCATTTTATCAATGATGGCTAAGTATGGTGAGGTAAGGTGACTTGTCCAAGGTCACAAAACAGAGTCAGGATCAGGATTCAAAGTGCAGTTCTTCACCGAACTTGACCAAACAACAAGATGAGGAAGAGAAGACCGGTCTTAAACTGAATTTTTTAAGTGTGTGTGTTCAACTTACCTATAGTAACTAAGTCTGTCCTGTATCATGATTTTTCCTTGATTGTACAAATGTATTTTAAAATATTTAAGGTAAATTCAGTGTTAATGCATTTCAGAGGTTAAACATACACACAATATTTCCACTTGGAAAATTCTTTTTGAAGAATATTAAACAGATTCTTTTTGGCACATATTCTTGAAACTGAGGTGGGTGTAGTAAATGGGGTGCTATAAATTGACCAATGACCAATGTTCAGAAAATTTTTCTCAGCCTTCTACTAAAATTGCACCTCTGCCCTGCTCTTCACTATGTCTCGATTATTGTAGAACTAAGAGTTAAAGTGTCATTTCTGAATATATGCCTTTTAGCTGTTACAGTACACTCACAGCCCAAGAAAACTCTGAGGTTTCTGGCTCATCTTCTCAAGCAATTCCTACCACTTTACCTTCCAGCTTACCACTGCTCTCATGAGCATCCCATGATTTGAGGCATATGGCTTTGCATCTTGACTTGTCTTTCACAAGGCCTATTTAAGATTAGTTCAGTTATTAACATTCTTCCTAGGCCCTAATCATAATGTTCACAACCCCTGTTATATGCAGATCAATTTTTCTATCATAACGTCTGCACTATAATGTCTGCATTCAGACCTACCCAATGTTTCCAAATAGTCCATCTTTTTTTTTTTTAAAGATTTTATTTATTTATTTGAGAAAGAGAGAATGAGAGAGAGCAAGCACATGAGAGGGGGGAGGGTCAGAGGGAGAAGCAGACTCCCCGCCGAGCAGGGAGCCCGATGTGGGACTCGATCCAGGGACTCCAGGATCATGACCTGAGCCGAAGGCAGTCGCCCAACCAACTGAGCCACCCAGGCACCCCAAATAGTCCATCTTTTTTCTTCCTGCCTTCCTTCGTCCTTATCTGTCTTCCTCCCTTGCTCCTTTCCCCTCTCCTTTCCTTCCTTCCCTTTTTTCCCTCCCTCCTTTTCTCTCTCTCCCTCAACATGTAACATTCTATGTTACAGTTACAAGTTCTTCTGTTAAGCATTTCCTACCCTACTTCTCTTTCTACAACACTTACGTATATCTTTTATATCTCAGTTGATTTCTGAAGTTGATTTCAATCTCTCCAATTTTTAATAAAAAATGCAATAGCATTTAAAAATAATAATTACATTGGATGTATATATTTTTGTAGGTGCTACTCTCCATTATATAAATCCCTTGCTCTTAACCTATTAAAAGTAGTATTTCATACCTTACACATTTTCATATTCAATATACTGGCTAGAAAAATCTGTGATACATAATAACTATCCAATAAACTTTCTTAATGAATAAATGAATGTCAGTCAATCATGAGAAATTATGGTTATTGGCATCATCCAAAATGCTGGCCCAAACATGATTTTTTTTTTTATATCCAAAACATGAATCTTTGTTCTTACTAATATTGGCTTAAATTTCACATCACAAAACTCCAGGCAAGGACTTGTTTTGCAATCCAGAGTGCACAGATGTATGCTTAAGGATATAAAAAAGGAGAATATGACCTAAAGAAAAAAAAAATAGAATATCCCTCACCATGTAGCTATTATGCAAGATATTATGATTTAGAGCTCTAGAGGAGTAACATATTTCCTACATAAATGACAAAATGTTTATGGTTGACTTCAATCCCCAAATGAAATATATGGAGTTTACTATTAAAAATTATAACTTTTAATTTCATAATTACATGAATAGCAATTATGCTTTGTACACATAATACTTGATGAGTAATTTATATTTTTTCTGAGTGTTTTTCATAGATGGTTCTTAAATAAGATGGTCTTTCCGAGGAAGATAAACAGTAACCAACAATTGCCCTAATCAGGATAATAACAAGAACAAGTACAAAAATCATGCTGGCCAGAACTTTTAAGAGCACCCTGAAGTCCATGGGTTGCTGAAATGTTTGCTTCTGATAGGAACAGAAGCATATTTAATCACTGCACTCAATTATTTATTAGGGCTATATGATCTTCACCATTATGCATGTGGAAAAAGCAAAGAGCACTGACAAGATGGAGAACTAGCCTAGCTGGCTCCCTTCCTGCAAACAGAAACCAGAGAAGCTATAAATGCAAGCATGAGCGTGAATTTGAGAAAGGAACATAAAAAATAAAAAACCACTGGGAAGATCAGAGGCTATTAGGAGCTGGTGTTGTGGCACTGATTGTGAGAGAGGTGGGGAGTGTATCAGTATGACTCATACTGTGGCTCACACCACCGTCACAAAATATCATAGACTAAGTTGCTTAAACAACAGCAATTTATTTCTCACATTTCCGGAAGCTGAAAAATCCCATATCAAGATTCCAGTCAACGTGCCTGGAGTCCAAAGTTCCTGGTGAGAGCTCTTTTCCTGGCTTGCAGACAGCTGCCTTCTGGCTGTATCCTCCATGACCTCCTCTTTATGCATGTGCAAAGAAAGAGAGATCAGGCTCTCTGGAGTCCCTCCTTAGAAGGACACTAATCAGATTGGATTGGGACCCTATACTTTATGACCTTGTTTCACCTGAATTACTTCATAAAGGCTCTGTCTCCAAATACAGTCACATGGGGCTCAGGATTTCAACATATGAATCTTGTTCATTGGGAGACACAAACATTCAGTCCATAATAGGAAAGAACTCCTGAGTTCTGTTCTTATCTCTTCCCATATTGCATTGGAAAGGTGGAAGCCTGCCCCCTTGCAGCAGAAACAGGCAGAAGTTCAAACTGGATTAAATTTAAGTTCAGTGTTTTCAAGGCTAGATGTACAGTGTTGATATGGGTGATATGGTGATATGTGTAGGTGAGACAGTGTACTTTCTATTCTGATATATCAGGAGGCATAAAGGACTTGGTTTTCCTAATTTTAGTAATATCAAGATTGATCGGTGCTTTGGTTGTCAGCCTAATCAATTCATAATTAATTTTCTCCATCAACTCAATCATTAGGTTGTGGTTTTAGCAGCTATTGACGATTGTTGCCTACATGCATTATTTCAACAGGAAAACCATAAGAACCTTACAGAAAGAGAGAGAGAGACAGAAATAGAGAAAGTCAGTCTTCAGATCACACTTGAAATAGGTCCATGCCAGATTACAACTGCAGCAGTAGGATCATTTCCACCTCTGCCTTACCCCTTTCTTCAAGACGACTCCTTTCCAGTTACAAACAACCCATGGATAGCATCTCAAAAATGGAAGGAAGACTGGAACAATGAAGTGGTGAAATAATTTGTTAATTTATTTTTTAAGATTTTATTTATTTAAGAGAGAGAGAGAGAAGGAGAGCCGAGAAGCAGAGAGGGAGAGAGAGAATTCCAAGCAGACTCCCGCTGAGTACAGAGCCCAACACAGGACTCAGTCTCACCACCCTGAGATCATGACCTGAGCCAAAATCAAGAGTTGGACGCTTGACTGACTGAGCCACCTAGGTGCCCCTGAAGTGGTGAAATAATTTTTTAAAAAAGAAAACATACACTTCTTCTCTCCATAGTCTGAGTCATTTTTTGACTGGGGAGAAGTTTTAAAATGAATGAGAGACTGAAGCTTTGATAAAACTGGGTTGATATTTGAAAATCTAAAAAATGGAATTTGTCCTTGATAACTTAAAATGATTGAAAAGCCATGGAGTGTGTCAGGATGCAGGGAAGGAAAAGCAGGGATTAAATGAACGATTCTTTTGTTTTTCTCATACCTCACAGAATTCAGTTTGTTAAATAAATTATATTAATATGAATATATCAAAAGATGTCCAGTATACTGACTGGACTTCATGATTTAAGGTAACATTGAAGGAATCCTTAAAATGCCATCCTTACTGAATTGTATCAGTTATCTTGTAAACCAGGACTTGCATAATTTCAGAAAGGAAAAGTTTACAAAGCAGTGTGGATGTCCAAACTATTGAATTACAATGTTTACCTTGTTTGAGTACACATGTAGAATTAGTATATGTGCTGCCGAAGCGAGCACAGTACACATGTAGAATTATAGATGACTGCCACAATATTTTTCTTAATTAAAATAGACTCTGAATATGTTACAAAGTTATTGTTGGTAGAGATTACTAGGCATTGGTTCAATCTCTTTAATTAAATTATTTTAAAAGAATGAAATTCTTTCAATGATTTTCTACACTAGTTGAAGCACACATGGTAGGAGTGCCAAGCTGGTAAGTCGATGACTTTGTGGGACTCACAAGCATGAACATGAGCAAATGTGAATAGCAGAATCATTAAGAACAGGGGGATCTGGAGGAAAGGGAAAGGTCAATACTAGTGAGGTAAATTTGGCAATGTAATGTGGAGCAAAGGATCAGAATTGTGAAGACACTCTAAACGAGGTCATAATCATGTAAACCTGGAAGGGAGAAGTGATTGAAGAGTACATTGTACATTGTAAACCCATATTTTAGAGTAGAACCAAACTGTATATGCTGCATTTTCATCAAGAATTTTCATCCAACTAGATATATTTTGAAGTTTGCCACTGCTGATATAAAATTATTTGTAATATTTTTTATTGTAATAAATGTAGAGTCTGGTAGTTGATCAAGCACTTTCCCTTTATAGACATTTGGTCGGTGTTTTTTAAATTGTCTCTAATTATAAGTAACACACAGATAAATATCCTTATATACAAACTTTTTAACTGTTGATTTTATTTATTTGCTTTCCTTAGTTAAGCATGTTTATTAAATATGCATGTCAAAGTATATATGATCATATTTATTCTAGCTTTTGGAATTTAAATTTTTAATCTCTTTGGAAATTATTGTAGGTCATGGTGTAGTAAAAATGTTAAAAGTCAGGAAAATTCCTAGTCTATGTATTAAGTAAAATCATCAGGACATTAATAGTTTAGAAAGATGGGGTGCCTGGGTGGCTCAGTTGGTTAAACATCTGCCTTCAGCTCAGGTCATGATCCCAGGGTCCTGGGATAGAGTCCCATATCTGGCTCTTTGCTCAACTGGGAGCCTGCTTCTCCCTCTCCCTGTTTCTCCTTCTGCTTGTGCTCTCTCTCTCTCTCTCTCTCTCTGTCAAATAAATAAAATCTTAGATAATCCTTGTGTTACAAGAATTTTAAGGGCAATAGATGAAAAAGAGATGTAAAAATACATAATTGCTTTTCCCTAAATTGTGAGGATTAAATCTTTTCCCCTGCTTTTTAAATAAATTTATGTGCATTACAAATTTTCTAACATGAGCTCATGCTCATCAACATTTATATTCAAAGCAAAGTAAATGAACATATCAACAAAACCTGCCTTGATGGCCCTGTCAGGGTTGGTTGACAGACATTCAGATTTCTCTAACTTCTAAAAGAAATAGCTGTGAAGAAAGCAACATAAGTCAAATTAAAAAGACAGTACTCTTAGAAGTACAGAAGAAAACACTGAGATACTAGTAAATTGGTGTCCACTCTTCAGATGTGCTTTTAAAGCAAAGTGATCCACCTATATACCAAAACAAGGGTCCCTACTGTCATTAAACATCTCAGTTCTCTCCTATGTTAACTATGAGTTATTAATGGACACTGCATTATGAATATTTTTCTATCTCTGTATTAGACATAACTAAAATTTTTACATGAGGATATATTTATAATCATAAAATTATCAAGTTATTGTCAGTTTGAAATAAAGCATCCACAAACAAAATTTCTGCCTGTATAAAAGCATGCCATAGGGTCCTAACTTAAGTTATAGAACCAGTGCCTAATTTTTTAGTACTTAAGTTGCTTTTATATCTTCACTACTATAATCACAACTGTAATATCCCTGTGCCTTTGTGTGAATTTGGGGTCCATATGGTTAGGATAGATTCCCATTTAAAAACTCAAGTGTGTATTGTCAAATTGCTTTTCAGAAAGTTGGTTCTAGGGGCGCCTGGGTGGCTCAGTCATTAAGCATCTGCCTTCGGCGCAGGTCAGGATCCCAAGGTCCTGGGATCAAGCCCCACGTCGGGCTCCCTGCTCGGCGGGAAGCCTGCTTCTCCCTCTCCCACTCCCCCTGCTTGTGTTCCCTCTCTCGGTGTGTCTCTCTCTGTCAAATAAATAAATAAAATCTTTAAAAAAAAAAAAAAGGTTCTAGTTTAAACACCAACTCTAATGTATGCGGGACAAGATTATATAACTTGCCAGATTATATTTCTTCTTTTTGGTCTTTGTTTTGTAGGTGAAAAAAAAAAACTTATTCCAAACTATTATTTTTTTTATTTGAGTAGAGTTGACATGAGGTTATATTAGTTTCAGATGCACATTTTAGTGATTTGCTAAGTGAATACATCCTGTGCTATGTTCACTACAAGTATAGCTACCACCTGTCCTGTTACATCACTGTTAGAATATCATTGACTGTGTTCCTTACTCTGTGATTTTTATTCCCCTTAGTCGTTCCATAACTAGAAGCCTATATCTCCCTCTGCCCTTCAACCATTTTGCCCAAGCACCCTCCCAACCTCACCTCTGGCAACCATCACTCTATTCTCTGTATTTACAGGTCTGATTCTGCTTTTTGTTTGTTTTCATTTTGTTTATTTGTTTTTTTACATTCCACTTAATGAGTGGAATCATACAGTTTTTGTCTTTCTCAGTCTGACTTATTATACTTAGCACAATACCCTCTAGGCCCATCCATGTTGTTGCAAATGGCCCAATCTCATCCTTTTTTTATGGCTCCATAATGTTTGTGTGTGTGTGTGTGTGTGTGTGTGTGTGTATCACATTTTCCTTATTCATTTGTCTATTGATGGACCCTTGGGCTGTTTCCATCTCTTGGCTATTGTAAATAATGCTGCAATTAATATAAGGGTGCATATATCTTTTCTTAATTAGTGTTTTTTGTTTTCTTTGGGTAAATACCCAGTTGTGGAATTACTGGATCATATTTTTAATTTTTTGAGGAAACTCCATATGGTTTTTCACAGTGGCTGTACCAATTTCCATTCCCATCAACAGTGCACAAATGTTCCTTTATCTCTACATCCTCACCAACATTTGTTATTTCTTGTCTTTTTGACTTTAGCCATTCTAAGTAGTGTAAGGTGATATCTCATTGTGGTTTTGATTTTCATTTCTCTGATGTTGAGTGATGTTGAATATCTTTTCATGTGTCTGTTGGTCATCTGAGTGTCTTCTTTGGAAAAATAACTATAGTTAGGTCCTCTGCCCATATTTTTTTTTTAGTCAGATTGCATTGCTGGTATTGAGTTGTATAAGTTCTTTATATATTTTGGATACTAACTCCTTATAAGATATATTATTTGCAAATGTCTTCTCCCATTCAGTACATTGTCTTTTTGTTTTGTTGTTTCCTTTGCTGTGCAGAAGCTTTTTATTTTAATTAAGTCCCAATAGTTTATTTTCCCTTTTGTTTCCCTTGCCTGAGAAGACATATCTAGAAAAAATGTTGCTATCTGTGATTTCAAAGACGTTACTGCCTGTGTTCTTTTCTAGGATTTTTATGGCTTTGGGTCTCATATTTAGGTCTTTAATACATTTTGAACTTATTTTTTTGTGTATCACATTAGAAAGTGGTCCTGTTTCATTCTTTTGAAGGTAGCTATCCAGTTATCCCAGCACCATTTATTGAAGAGACTGTTCCCCATTGTATATTCTTTCCTCCTTTGTTATAAATTAATTAAACATATAATAGTGGGTTTATTTCTGAGCTCTCTATTCTGTTCTATTGATCTATGGATCTTTTTTTTTTTTTTTTTTTTTGGTGCCAGTACCATACTGTTTTGATTATTACAGCTTTGTAGTATATCTTGAAATCTGGTATTGTGATACCCCCAGCTCTGTTCTTTCTCAAGACTGTTTTGGCAATTCGGGGTTTTCTCTGGTTCCATACAAATTTTGGGATAATTTGTTCTAGTTCTGTGAAGAATGCTGTTGGTATTTTGATAAGGATTGCATTAAATCGGTAAGTTGCTTTGGGTAATATGGACATTTTAGCAATATTCTTCCAGTTCATGAGCATGGAATATTTTTCCAATTGTTTGTGTTATCTTCAATTTCTTTCATCAGTGTTTTATAGTTTATGGAGTACAGGTCTTTTACTTCTTTGGTTAAGTTTATTCCTAGGTATTTTATTCTGTTTGGTGCAATTGTAAATGGTGTGTTTTTTTTTTTTTTTAATGTATCTTTCTGCTACTTCATTATTAATGTATAGAAATGCTACTGATTTCTGGTTATTAATTTTGTATCCTACTTTACTGAATTCATTTATTACTTCTAGTGGTTTGTTGGTAGAGTCTTTAGGATTTTTATGTATAGTATCATGTTATCTGCAAATGGTGATAGTTTATCTTCTTTACCTATATGGTAACTCTTATTTTTCTTGTCTGATTGCTGTGGCTAGGACTTCCAGTACTATGTTGAATAAAAGTGGCAAGAATGGACATCCTTTCTTTTTCCTGACCTTAGAGAGGAAGCTTTTGGTTTTTCACCATTGAGTATGATGATAGCTGTGGATTTTTTATATATGCCTTTTAATATGTTGAGGCATATTCCCTCTAAACCCACTTTGTTGAGATTTCTTTTATAATGAATAGAAGTTGAATGTCAAATGCTTTATTTTCTCATCTATTAACAGAATTGTTTTGATTTGTATTTATTTCACCACTTGCAAAGCTGAATATTTACCTAAATTTTGTGTGAATTATGCATTTAAATTTGCAGGGAATACTGTAATCTGTTTATGTATTTTGTCAAATGAATATCAGAAAATTCTAAAAGGTAGCCAAAAGCAAGTACAAGCTTCTTTAAATATAAAATATTATTGGTAGTATCTGAGAGGATTTTATTTCTTATCTACTTCTTTAGCTTTCTAGTTTCACTATCCTTGCTATATAGGCAGTCATTCTGAGAGGGATAATACTATGAAAAAGAGTGACACTCTCCTGTGTTGAATCAGAAATAAAGAGGTAAGCAAGGGAAGGTTAGTGTAGTAGGTTGAATTGTGCCCCTCAAAAAAAGATATGTGCAAGTCCTATTCCTCTATACTTGTAAATGTGATCTTAGTGGAAATAGATCTTTGTAGATGTAATGGATGTAAGATATGTAAGATGAAGCCATACTGGATTAGGATAAGCCCTAGAATATCCAGAACTATGAGAGAATAAATTTTGATTGTTTTAAGCCATCCACTGTGAGATACTGGGTTTGCTGTGGTAACCCTAGTAAAAGAAAACAGTCATATATATAAGTAACTAATAGAGATGGCCTTTGAATAGATAATGGAACAGAAGAAAATGAAGAAAGCAAACTAATATTTACTGAGTATGTAGTACAGCCTTTGCACTAACAGGTTTTTTTTTTTTAGCTTTTATTTATTTCAGAGAGAAAGAGCACACAAGCAGGGGGAAGGACAGAGAGAGAGGGAGAAAGAAAAATCTCAGGCAGACTCCATGCTTAGCATAGAGCTCAATGCAAGGCTTGATCCAACGACCCTGAGATCATGATCTGAGCCTAAATCAAGAGTCAGACACTTAACCAACTGAGCCACCCAGGCGCCCCTGCACTAACAACCTTCAAATTTATCTCATTAAGTTAAGATTTATACAAATGTAGTAAAATAGATATGATTCCCATTTTTAAAATACTATAATGAAGGCTTATAAAAGTCTAGTTATTTGCTCTCTTGTAAGAACATATGCAGCTTGCATTCCCACCAACAGTGTAGGAGGGTTCCCCTTTCTCCGCATCCCCGCCAACATCTGTCATTTCCTGACTTGTTAATTTTAGCCATTCTGACTGGTGTGAGGTGGTATCTCACTGAGGTTTTGATTTGGATTTCCCTGATGTCGAGCGATGTTGAGCACTTTTTCATGTGCCTGTTTGCCATTTGGATGTCTTCTTTGGAAAAATATCTGTTCATGTCTTCTGCCCATTTCTTGATTGGATCATTTGTTCTTTGGACGTTGAGTTTAATAAGTTCTTTATAGATTTTGGGTACTAGCCCTTTCTCTGATATGTCATTTGCAAATATCTTCTCCCATTCTGTCGGTTGTCTTTTGGTTTTGATGACTGTTTCTTTTGCTGTGCAAAAGTTTTTTATCTTGATGAAGTCCCAATAGTTCATTTTTGCCCTTGCTTCCCTTGCCTTTGGCGATGTTCCTAGGAAGAAGTTGCTGCGGCTGAGGTGGAAGAGGTTGCTGCCTGTGTTCTCCTTTAGGATTTTGATGGACTCCTGTCTCACATTGAGGTCTTTCAACCATTTGGAGTCTATTTCTGTGTGTGGTGTAAGGAAATGGTCCAGTTTCATTCTTCTGCATGTGGCTATCCAATTTTCCCAACACCATTT
>NC_138382.1:41008334-41023713 GCF_054177405.1 Leptonychotes weddellii
CAAATTTTAGGATGATTTGTTCCATTTCTTTGAAAAAAGTGGATGGTATTTTGATGGGGATTGCATTGAATGTGTAGATTGCTCTAGGTAGCATGGACATCTTCACAATATTTGTTCTTCCAATCCATGAGCATGGAACGTTTTTCCATTTCTTTGTGTCTTCCTCAATTTCTTTCATGAGTATTTTATAGTTTTCTGAGTACAGATTCTTTGCCTCTTTGGTTAGATTTATTCCTAGGTATCTTATGGTTTTGGGTGCAATTGTAAGTGGGATCGACTCCTTAATTTCTCTTTCTTCTATCTTGTTGTTGGTGTATAGGAATGCCACTGACTTCTGTGCACTGATTTTATATCCTGCCACTTGACTGAATTCCTGTATGAGTTCTAGCAGTTTTGGGGTGGAGTCTTTTGGGTTACCTTTTAAAGGTGTTTGTAAATTTTAAAAAATGTGTGTAAGAATATTGAGTTGGATTAAAATGGACCCCTTTTTTGCTATTCATAGTACATTATATTCACTCTTATTTTCATCAGTATAATCACTCTCTCTGTCCATGCTCAGTTCATGTGTTTCTGACATGTAATCTAGACCTGGTTAATTCTGAATGTAGATTTTCTCTGCCTTCTATGATTAGCTCAGGGATACACACATCAATGGTACACATTCAGAATCAGTAAAAGATAAAGAGCCTTTTCTCTGGGATTGTTGGAAGATGTTGCAGGCACTTTTTTTTTTAATTTTTTTATTGTTATGTTAATCCCCATACATTACATCATTTGTTTTAGATGTAGTGTTCCATGATTCATTGTTTGTGCATAACACCCAATGCTCCATGCAGAACGTGCCCTCCTCAATACCCATCACCAGGCTAACCCATCCTCCCACCCCCCTCCCAGAACCCTGAGTTTGTTTTTCAGAGTCCATCATCTCTCATTTGCAGGCACTTTTTTAACATAGAGGATTGTCAGGCTAAAACTGGTGGAACACACTACATGCAGAAGGTAAAAAGATGAGAAATGTAGAGAGATCAGTGAACTCCTGGATAAGCCTGTTTTAAGTTTAATCTATCTATAGATTTCTTAGTTGCCTAGCAAATAAATTCATTTTCTATTTGTTGTGTTGCCCGATTTGAGTCCTATGCAGTTAAGATAAAAATATCTTAACTGCTCCATTATACAATTCAGAAAGACTCTGTTGTAAATCCAAATCAATGTATTTACACTGAATTCCCTTTATTTGATCATTATACCCTCTTCTGCCCTTATACACTGAACAGTTAAATATCCTAAAAAGGTATATAAAATTTTTATAGCAAATGTATAATAAATCATACAAAAGTTTTGCATGAAAACAATATCACAACCCATCACAAATTTATATATATATGTATATATATATGTGTGTGTGTATATATATATATATACATATATATATCTTTCTTTTTTTTTCTCTGCAACAATATTCATGTTTTGGCTTTAAATTAACCACATGACTGTCTCTAATATCCTTTGCAAATACAAAGGATTTGAAGGAAGAAAAATTACATGATTCTGTCTTTCTATCAAACACATTTATTAGTTAAATTACTTAGTAGGTATAAAATCTTCCCACTGTCCCACCCAGGAAAAGTAAAAAGACTGTGGTTATCACAGGTCCACCTTAGGTCCATCTCCTTGAGCCAATTGTGCTATTTAAATTCCTTCTGCTTTCTCCATTTTTCTTTCACAGTATGATATTTTTTCCTGTCATGTTGCTATTTGTTGTTCATAAATTCCAAGGCATAACCAGTGCATGCAAATCACAATGTTTTTATGAGAAGAGGAGTTTAGTGCCAGTATAAAGATTTATGACACCATGTATTTTTTTACTTGCTATTAGTCACACAGACATTTTAATGTAGAGATTAATTTTTAATAACTCTTCTATTTGCATCTCTGGACTTATTGATTTGAAACATGGCAGTGGTGGTGATCAGGATGTCTTTTTATAGTCAAAGGAACTTTAAATAAGCCTTTCCGATAAGTCTGCACATTTCTTACAGTCATATTCACTGAGCTGAAAAATGCTTTGTTGTTTGAAAATGATCATAGTGGACATATTATGTGACTGATCAAAACTCTATTTAATTTTGAAGGGACTACATAATATATTCATTCGACAATAAGAAGAAACTCACCCTTTTTTCTATTTAAAAACATTCAAAATAAATGCAAAGGACCATAGCTTAGTAAAACCTAATCTATTTAAGAGGGTGAAGATGCCATGGCATACTTTCTTTCATTTTACTCAATCAAAAACTTACTCCTATTGTTTTGTAAAGTTATAATCATAACACATGGGTCAATAAAATTATCAAAATCCTACAAGCAACATATTATTAAATTTAGCTCGCAATGGAATTCAACAAGCAAAAGTCTTACTTAAAGAAAAAAATATGAATCAACTAGAAATCAGCACAACACACACACACAATTGTAACAGACACTTTTTAAAAAGCTCTAAATGTCTAAATATTTAACAGCTCGGATTGATTAATGGTGCATTCATGAAATTACATATTTTGTAGTTATTCCAATATAGATTATAGGATAATATTGGTGACATGAAAAAGAAATCATGATATTTTAAGGTAAAAAGCATCCATGATTAAAAACCCATACTTGAAAGGAGGAATGTGTATACAAGTGTGCAGAAAATGCTATCATAATAAATGATAGTATACTAACAGTTGTTATCACTTGGTAGTATGACTGTAAGTTTTTTCACTTTTGTCCATATTTTCCATCATAAAATTTATTATTTTAATGTTGGATAAATTACCTTAAAATATATATACATATAGGCATCTTGAGGGATATACAAATAAGTCAATCCATACTTACACGTAAGAAGCATGAAAACAATGATGTTCTATATGAAGCTGCACAGAAGTGGAATTAACTCCCTTGAGAGCAGACTTACTTTTGTAGTAATAATAGTATTTTATTTGGACCAACCTTCATCATCCATAAAGCATGACAACTAGGAACACTTAAGAAAATATAAACCCATCTTCCTAGAAGCATAATAGTTACAAAGTGCTATGGACTAAATTTTGCCCTTCCTCCTGCCCAAATTCATATATTGAAACCCTAGTCCTGAATGTGACGGTATCTGGAGATAGGGTCTTTGGGAAGTGATTAGTTTTAGATGAGATCATAAGTCCAGAGCCCTCATGATGGGATTTATAAGAAGACACATGGGAGATTGAGCTGTCTACTATGTGAGGATACAAAAGGCAGCTGTCTAGAACTCAGGAAGAAGACCCTTACTAGACAATTAATCTGCCAGCATGTGATCCTGGACCGTCCAAGCTCCAGAACTGTGAGAAATAAATTTCTGTGGTTTAAGCTGCCCAGTCTCTAGTGTTTGGTTACAACAATTTGAGCTAAGAAACTAGGAGTAAGCATGAGTATTGTGCCATTATCTGGGAGAAAGAAGTACAAAGGGGCAAGACATCCGTTAAAATTATTACTGGGGAAGAAGATTTTCTGATTAAAAAAAAAGTAGCTAAGAGACTGAGAAAGTCACTGGGAGTCTTCTGAAAATTGTCTCAAGCTTACAAATGATGAGTGCCCTAGTGTTGGGAACTTGAAAGGCTATAGAAGTTAATGTCCATTGAAAATAAATCAGCTTTTACATGAACTGTGACTGATCTTTGATTCACTTCTGTGGCCTAGAATAATCTCAGGGCTCCACATTTACACGATGCCAGATTGCTAGTGCTCCTAGTTGTGTGTAGAATAAAACAAAACTCCATATATACAAAATAGCATCACCCTAGGCTTCACATTACTTTTTTTAAAAAATACATTTTCCTGTAACTTCAAGTATATCTAGGCCTATGAAGAGATAAAACAATAGAAATGAGAACCAGCCCTGACAACAGATAACAGAAAACAGATCTTCATGTACCACAAATGGTGGAATTACTATTATAGATACTAAAGCAGTTATAGTTAATATGTTGATGGAAATAATAGCTTACATTAAAAATTTTAGCAAAGAACTGGAAACTTAAAAAGGCATTCTTAAAGATATGAAAAAAAATCTAGAAATTCTAAAAATTTAAAATAAAATATCCTGAATTTAGAACCCAATGAATAGATTTCACAGTAGATTAGACAAAAGAAGCTATCTCATATGAAGTCTGGGGAAATAATATAGAAGAGAGAAAATAAAAAATATATTAATACAGTCTAAGAGTTATTTCATTAGAGTCTCAAAAGGACAACAAGAGAGAGAGAATGGGACAGAAGTAGTATATAAAGAGACAAGAGATGAAAACATCCCCAAATTGATGGATATCATTCACAGATTCAAAAGGTCCAATAATCTTCAAGAAAGATACATAAGAAAAAATTTGCACCTATAAACATTATAGTGAAAGTACTATAAACTAAAGACATTGTGGGGTGTAGGTAGATGGAGGGGCCTTTAAAAAATCCGCCAGAAAAAATAGAGATCATGTTCAAGGATAATCAGGTTATTTTTATAAATTACTTTTCAGTTGTAACCATGAGAGCCAAAGAAAATCCTTGCCAACCTAGAATTATATATGAAGTGAAAATATCTTTTAAGAATGAGAGTAAAATATAAATATTCAGTGAAACTAATAGAAACTTACATAAAAATAAATACTAAAAGCTGAGCTTTGGTCTTAAGGAAAATGAATTCAAATGGAAAACAGACACAGGGGAAGAAATAAATAGGAATGCAAAGGTGATTATATGTTTTAGAAGAACATGGATTGCTTAAAATAATAATCACATCTTATGTCTTCTGATATTCATCATAATGCATTTTATGAGTGAATTTTCTAAGTTTCCAAGTTCTCTGCATTTTCCTTGGGGATGAGAGCAAAATTGTAAGTTAACACCAGAATTTGATAAATCAAGGAATTTTTAATCTCTAGAACTGAAAGAGTCTTCAACAAACTAATACAGCAATCAAAATATATAAAAGATCATGGATCACAAATCAGGAAAGGAAGGAAAAAGGAACATAGAATAGGTGTAACAAAGAGAAAGGCTCTTAAACTGGACAATTTAAACCACAAAATAACTGCAGCTAAATAAAATGCAAATGGACTAAATGTTCCCATTAAAAAGTGAGCAGATTCAGAAGCAAAAGCTCACTTTATGGTCTTACAAGAAATACAACAACAATAAAAGAATACAAAAAAATAAATAAATAAATAAAAGGCTACAAGATAGTTTTGAGATAAGTCAGGTAAACCCTTACCAAATCAAATTTACATAATTGTATTAATATCACACAAAATATATGTTAAAGAAAAATTGTAAGTTTAATTCATAATGTCTCAATCAGGAAGATATCAAATTTTAAATATATATATTTATTAAAATAACCTCAAAAATATATAAATATAATTGACAGAGACAAAGGAGGAAATACACAATATAATCCAGAATTCTAGTGAGAAATATCTTTAACTTAAACTCTTCTCAGTAATTTTAGAATCCATAGACAAAAACCAGTAAGTGTATATATAAGATTTAAGCAACATGTTAACAAATGCCCTAATTGACATATGTAGACGACCATATACTATCAACACAGAATACACTTTAAAGAATACATAGACTATTCACAACAACAACAAAAATTACTATATGCTAGATCATAAAACCAACCTCTGGAAATTCCAAAGATTTGAAGTAGACCATGCTCCTGATGACAGTGCGACCAATGTAAAAACCAAACATACAAAATGCCTATAAGTTTAGAAATTTAGAAACATTTCCCCAAATCCTCAATAAATTAATGATTATATGACAATGGGCATTTAAGAATAATCTGAAATTTAAAATAAAAATACAACATATGAACATTTGGGGTTTGCAGCTAATATGATATATATAAAGGAATTTATGCCATTACACTTGAAATAATTAAAAAAATTTTTTTCCTCTTAAAATATGGATATAACTATAATTATATTAGATTTAACTTGTTTAGATCATGATTTCACTGTTTTTCATTATTTGTCTTACATGGAGCATTTTAAACTTTATTTTCAATAGGTTTTTCTTTTAAATATGGTTTAAAACATGTATTAACACATTTTTCAATAGAAAATCTTGTTAGACTGTTTCTAATAGAAAATAAGTCTGATATAGCTGATGTTTTGACAACAGGATTGATTGTGCCAATTGGGATAAATGAGTATAATCTTAGAAAACCATTTTAAGCATAATATGAGTTAAGGTATTAAATTTAAAAAAATCTTATGGGAAAATGTATTTAAATTATTATTTTTAACCCTTTCTGAACAGTTTAGGCTTAAAAAAGAGGCTCCTAATAATAAGAACAAGAGGCTGATTAATCCTTTTTAGAATGTTTCTGCAAAATTAAGAAAGTGAGTGAACTTAATGGCTAACATATTTTTGTATAAGCAGGGTGGTTTCCATCCCATTGCTTCCAAAAATTTTGAATTGTCTCTTAACCTAGTCAGGTGAAAGGTTATTAAAAATTATTTTTATGACAGTGTCATGCAATTAAGATTGTTTTCAAAATGAGAGCAACCCAACAATTATTTTAAAAAGTCTATCTCCATGTGCTTTTAATATTCCTATCTAATTTTTTATGAAAATAAAATCAATGTTTTTATTAAAATGAGAAAGTGGAATAGAATTGATTGCATTTATTGGTAGATTTCATCCTACCAATAAATAATATTCATAAATTGATAAATAATGAAGTTATATAAAGTTCAATATATCTCATTAAAAAATCACTTTTTTATAAATTACCTTTTTATACTTAATTATCAAAATGTATAATATATTCTTTGGATTCATTGGTTATGCTTTGTAAATGAAATTTAAGCTACAAGAATTTTAATAATACCTTGCATCATAGGAAATTGAAAAAATATAGTATTTATTATTTCAAAAAATTAGAATTGGGTGATAGATACTGTGACAGAGCCTTAATTAATTTTATCAGTGTAATCAGTATGTCCAGCATATACATGGGGAAAAAATTCTGTGTGAAGATCTGAAGTTCTGTCTTACTTTTATAAACCTTCCTCCAAGAGTAATTTGTTCTTTGATAATAAGTGATCTCATCACCAAATTTACAATAAATTTAAAACCATTAAGAAACCATTAAAAGAGCCTCCCTAAACCAACATACATGTCTCAGTGTATGTGTATTGGAATAGGGGGCATGTGTTTAATTTTGACAGTGCATGGATTCATGCTATTTGAGGGGTTTTGTCTTTCTTTTGAAAAATGGGCAAAAGAGTGTTTTGAAAGGAAAAACAGGGACCATCTTATGCCTGTTTTTAGACAAATTAAATTTAGAAAAGAACATTATGAAAGCTAAGGATCTGAACATTGATTCCCTAAATATTCACATGGCAATATCCCCATGATACAGTTGCTCCAGTGTGAAGACTTGCTCTGAAAGTTGAGAAACACTCAGGGATGTTTGTACCTGCAATTTATGTTAAGAGAGACTGGGTAGCAGTCATACTTTAGGCCAGCATTTTTCAAACTATGCGTCTTTCCTAGGTCATTATATTTATTTAGCGGGTCTCAGAAAATATATTTTAATTAATTATGATAATTAGGAATAGAAAATATCAAAATATAAGAGCTTATCATAGTAAGAGTGAGCATGATTTTGGGAAATTTATTACTGATTTTATATATAGTTATATATGTATTTGTATGTACACGCATATACATAGAGATGTATGCATATTGGATTATGTTGTGAAATGTGTTTCTTAATATGTGTAAAATTCAAAAATAATAAAGGCTAGCGCCTAGTGCCTTTGGTAATGGAATATAGACTAATGTTCAGCTTTCATCATATAGCTATGGAATTCCTCTCAAAATATATTTCTTTTTTCTCTTTCTCTCTCTTTATATGCCAAGTGCCACAAAACTAAGATTTAAATGAACTGACTTTATTGCTAATAAACAGAAAGGGCTATCAGAATTTCATTTCTCAAAAACCAATGTACCTGTTTGGTGCTTTTAAGGATGATCTTACTAGCAAGAACAATGGATTGAGAAAATCAAATGAGGTACCTGAGCCAGGTTGAAATTTTATAAACTGCAGAGTAAGTTGAAGCAAACCTTATAATACAAGATCACTTGGTTCTGTGTTGTGCGCCATTTAAACAATTTCTTCATATTTATATGTTTGCAGGACTTTTCGGTACTGATGGCTGCCAATGATGAATTTGTCTGCCTCTATTGCCCAACTCATATAAAAAAAAGAATTTTAAAAATTTAAATATCTTGGGAATGGTGAAAAACTATACAACATCAGGAGGAATTCTCACTATCCAAAGAAAGGAATTAGATGCCCTGAGGTGGGAGTAAAGGATTAAACAGATAAGTTACAAACTGCCCATTACAGATGAGGTCTGTCTACACACTGTACCACATTGCTTCCTATAATTCCAGTGTAACCATCAGATTTGTTTACTCCCTACCCACAGCAATATATATATATATCAAGTCAATAGATATCAAAGTACACCTTTCTAAACCTCAATATAGTTTATATATCAAGACAATTTGCTAGTAAAATAAAATTAAGAAAAGGACCATAATGTAGTGTGGGAACACAGAAGGAAAGAAGATATTCTGTTGTTTGATAACCTAGACTCATCAGTGAACCAACCCTCTTTTTTCTCAGCTTAAAGCATGGGGACCAAAAGTTATGGAGTATATAAACATTACATGAAAATGTACAATGCATGTTTCATCCTGACATAGGTCTTCAGTGTACAAAGACAACTTCTTTCAATAATCCTTTTCAACTGTTAATTCCTTGATAATTAGAAATACCTGTATAAGCATAAGATCACACCCCAAAATAAATATAGCTTCTTAGAGAAGAATGCCAACAGTTTTCATTTTTAAAAAAGATTTTATTTATTTATTTATTTATTTATTTATTTATTTATTTATTTTAGAGAAAGAGAGCAAGAGCACTGTGGGGAGGGGCAGAGGGACAGAGTGAGATAGAGAAGTAGACTCTCTGTGGACCATGGAGCCCAGCCGAGGGCTTGATCCTACAACCCTAAGATCATGACCTTAGCTGAAATCCAGAGTAGGAAGCTTAACTGACTGAGCCACCAAGGTGCCCCTCTTTTTAAAGATTATTATTTCAGTGGGGGGAGAGAGAGAGAGAGAAAGAGTCTTAAGCAGACTCCCTGCTGAGTGCTGAGCCCAAAGCAGGGCTCGATCTCATGACCCTGAGAGATCAGGACCTGAGCAGAAACCAAGAGTCCTACACTTAACCGACTGCACCATCCAGGTGTCCCAATGCCAACAGTTTTCTAATTAATCTTTATTAGAATTACACTGAAAGCAGTTTCTCTTGAACCACCTGTAGGCTTTTCTTTCTCCATCTTTATACCCATAGGGCTAATAAGCTCATTGCATTGGCACATAATATCCATTAAAATGTATTTGTTAGATGTATGGAGAGATGAATTAACAAATGACTAGCTAGTTGGATGCCTGGCAACGTTTTAAAAAGATTCTTAATAGCAGAATATGGAAATAACTTAGAAATGGGCTTCTAGAATAGAGACCAAGGATAGATATTTAAAAAGGGTTGATCAAGAATGATTATCTTATGGGGCACCTGGGTGGCTTAGCCAATTAATCTTCTGGCTCTTGATTTTGACTCAGGTCATGATTTCAGAGTCCTGAGATCGAGTTCCACGTCGGGCTCTGTGCTGGGTGTAGAGCCTGCTTAAGATTTGCTCTCTCTCCATCTCCCCTTTCCACCCTCCTCAGCAGCCCCACTCTCTCTCTCTCTCTCTCAAAAAGAAAATAAAAGAAAAGAAAAAGGGGGGAGGGAGAAAGAAAAGAAGAGAAAAGAAAAGAAGAAAGAGGGAGGGAGAAAGAACAGAAGAGAAAAGAAAAGAAAAAGAAAAATGACTATCTTATGGAAATAATAGCCTATTTTATTTAAGAAGAAAATAGTCATGATAAAAAAATCTTAGTCATTCACATATTCCCTCCACTTAAGAATTAGACTGTCAAGAGAGTTTTAGTGAAAGTATTTGTAAAGACCTGAAAGTTTTTGCTGTATTTTTTACTGTATGTTTTTGCTGTATTTTTTACTGTATGTTTTTATATGCCACAGAAGTAATGCTTTGGATAATATTCTTCATGAAAGGTCATTATTTTGTCTCCAGAAACTCTGAGTAAACTAAATACATTGGTCTCACATTTCTTAGATTTTATAAATGCGATTCAATTTTTTAACTTATTTATTTTTCATGAACATTTGGTTTTTCAGTCTTTTATCTTTAGATAAAAATGAACTAGTTTTATACTGTAATTTGCCTATGAGGCAATGGCAAAGGGCAATCCTATTTTATATAGCTAAGTGGATCATTAATATACACATAAACAGCAATCATTTTTCAGTGTCAGTTGTCCTATTGTAAATGCAAATATTCTTATTGCATTCTTAATATATAAGACTACATTTTCTAAATTTCTGTAACTTTTAAGATTTTTTTTTAAGTAATTTCTACATCCCATGTGAGACTCAAACTTACAGTCCCAAGATCAGGAGTCACATGCTGTACCAACTGAGCCAGCCGGGTGCCACCAAATTTCGGTAACATTTTTAAAGTTTGTAATCTATCCTGTTTTCTATATTTTGGAAGAATCACAATAATTACAATGCTTTTTATGGTATTAAAATAAAAGTAGCCTTAATATCTATGAATATCAAATATATTTTTATACATTGTTTCTGGGCATATTTCCAATATCTCATAGCTTTATTAAAAGTTATTAATTTCAAATTTTCCCTCATATTTATATGCTTGAACCCTATTACATGGAAGGGTTATTTTTTCATTAAAATATTTTGCAAAAAAAATTTATACACATACACACACCATTGTTCAGTTTTATAAAGTAAGGCAAATAGTTGCAAACAATTAGCTGGCCTTTGCAAAACTTTAGCATTTGAACTAACATCAAAAACAATCTAAATAAAAATGATCTTTGCACTTCATAAGAGAAAATGCATGCTACAATCTCTGGTTTTAAATACGTGTAAAACATAAAAGGAAACATACACATGCTTTCTATCTACCGAGACAGGGGTAGAGATCAGAGGTAAAAAAAAAATGGATGAAGTCACAGCAGACTTTAGAAGGGTTCATCTTTGTGTGGTTGTCAGCCCTGCGGACATCTAATGCCCTAGCTGTATCTAAATACTTTGTTTTTTTAATGGAATTTTGTACTGAATGTAGCTTTATTTATTGGTATGTCAACAAAATAATATCAAGAATGCTTTTTTCACCTCATTCTACCTTTTTAAATCAATAATATAAGAGAATAAGAATTTCATAGATCTGAAAATACAGTTGGAAAGAATTTTTACCCTTTTCAAAAATAGATATGCACACCAATATTCAACACCTTCATAAAAAATCCATCCTATTTACAGCTCTAATAAACCCCCATTAAATCACAGTAATCATGTGCTAGAGAACAGGTGTTTTAAATCACTAAATTTGGAAGTGGAGTGAAGTTGAAGGAGCATGTTGGAAGCTTTTCATTGGCTGAGTGTGGCTGCAGTTTCCATGGCAATTCCACCCTGGTTCCCAAATCTTCTTCTCACTCTTTCAAAATGCAGTGGAAAATACTATTTAGTATGAGGACAAAAAATTGGGTCAAATTATCATCACTTATTTAGCTAGAAACAGCAATAAGAATAGTGAGAACCATGTGTGGACTCTCCCTTACAATTCGCTCACATTTAATGTATCTACGTTCATTTGTGCATATTTTCTATGCCCTCTGCTGTTAATGAACATATGTTGCAAAAGAAAAATACCCATAGGGCAACAGCTTGTTACAATAATCATCATTTATGGAGAGAAAATGCCAGTCATACAGAACACAATCACACTTGGTGTTTATACTTAAAGTGTTACATATTTGGATGCATTAAAATCATTATGAAGTAGCATTAACTCAATACTCCAAGGCCCTATGACATTTTCAAATTGGGTTGCACATGGCCCCTGTTTGATAGAGTTGGCATTACCTTTAGAGTTAGAGCAGGAGAGGGACATTGACCAAGAGCTATTACTAAATAGCTCAGTTAAGAAAGGAAAGGACAATATACAGAACATACATACAGCATGGGAATCCTCATACACACCAAGAAGCAAGGCCCTTCTGGACTTTTAACTTGGTAAGACTACACATGCATGGGGTCCACTCTTTGGAAGTTGAATATGTCTGAAGAAAGCTTATGGCTATGATCTAATGCAGTTTAAATAGTCTTGTAACATTTCCTCTTTATGACATAAATTACAATTTCAGCTGATAACCTAAGAAGAGAAATAGATGTGCTGTGACTCTGAGGTTTTAATGAATCTGTGAAGACAGAAAAGAGTAAAGATACTGTAGGAGCAGAGATAACAAAGGGCTAATGAGCAAGATTAAGAGTTTCCACTTGTGATTACTTCGCTGAGGAACTTAGAAAAACAGCTTTCATATGGAACATACAACTTTAAAATAAGAGTGCCTATAGAAGACAAGACAGGATAATAATCCCCAAGTTTAGACTATTTGGGCCTTAGAAGAGGCACCAAATTGGAGATGAAACGTATAAAGACCTGGCAAAAACAGGCAGTAATGTAAACCAGGATAAATTAGGTAAAGTAAGATTCTATACCTCAGATTACACTTTTCAGGAGCTTGTCCCTTAAAAATCTTTCTTTCTAAAATGCTTAGGTATTTTGAATATCTCAGAGAGCTATAAAATAAATTCACCATCTTTGAAGTCAGAATCCAGGTTTTGAATTTTGACTGAATCAGCTAAATTTCCTTCTTTCTTATCTCTGAGTTTCAGTTTTCTCTTTTGTAAACTGGGAACAAGTATATAAATCTTGCCTGTTTGCTGTGAAGACTAAAGACAATACATGTACTGTTGCATGTACAGAGTAAATACAAAGTAAATATGTTTCCCTCTATTCTCTTCCCTTCCTCTGACCCCTTATCTGATGGTATAGGAAATGAATATAGTATAAGCAGAAAGAAAAAGTCATGAAACATAATGGTGACTTACTTTGTGATATTGCCCCCCCAATAGTAAATACTGCGTTACAAAAAGAAGGGGGAATTATCAAAGTGGAACGTTGGCTCATGGAGGTCTACTATCTGGGACCATTCCCTTTCATCAGTGTGGCTAATACCACTTGTTTCTTTTCAGCAATAAACACCTAGTTCCTCAGAGAGGCTGAATGTTTTCTGTCTTGGGAAGTGGGGTCTGGTAATTATCTCTTGCTACCTGAGAAGTTTCTGGTGATGGCTCTGTAAGTAGTGGTAAAAGAAGGCCATAACGTCCCTTACTTCAGCCAAATATTTTCCCCATCAAGCCCAATATCCACACTAGATCTTTGAAGCTAAATGACCTATAATTACATTTCAAATTCCTAATAGAGTTACAATCCTGAATTTCTCTTAGCTCCTCCAGCCTTCATTATTCTAAGCCTAGAACCATTTAATCTTTTCACATCCTTTATCACTCTGTTTTCCCTAGGCCATGTTCCTCTTTTTGGTATTTTCCAGGAACTTCAGCTCTTAGAAGCCAATGTCTTACCAAATCCCAAGTCTTGCCACCTCATGACAATTATTCCAGAAAAGGAAATGTATAAAAAAGTGTGGGAAGAAGAAGTTTTTTTAAAGCTCCTTCTCCCCTGATGCTAAAATGTTTTATAGTCTAACCCTAAAGAAGAGGATGTGTCATTCCTTATTTTAAGAAGGCCCTGTTGTGTTTCCTCTAAAAAGAGAGTTGAGAAATTCAGGGAGGATATTTATAATGAATAGAGTGGATCTTCCACTCTTCGCATACTTCTCTTCCTGTGATTAGAGGAAGACTGTCCAAAGAGACGAGTTAATTCTTCCTACGTTTGGTTTCTTACCTAATTTCATTTTTATGAGAATATGACTGATGCACATAGCCTTCCCAGTGCACTTAACCTGAGGGATCATGGGGAAGTATAGGGAGAACAATGGACATAGGAGAGCCTGGGTGGGATTCTTACACCCCCCCCCACCTCCACAAATACAAACAGAATCACACGTTACTGATAGCTTGTCCTTGTAAGAATATCAAGGCTTCATGAGCCGATTCAGATCCCTGAAGGACCCTTCACCATTCTGCATACATGATATCAGGGGAAATTCCAACTGAAGCAATATTGCAAATGTGATTTATTGTAATTTTTTATGTGTCTGTGTTTTATAGCGCTTTAATGCATGCTTCTATTATATTGTCCATGTTTCTGTATTGAAGTTATTTTATTGCATATATTTCTTTCACCTTCTTTACTATAAAGTGCAGGAAAGTAAGACATTTGCTTACGTTTTTGTTTGTTTTAAATTTTCAACCTATGTCCTTATCCATTCAACATTCATTTAATAAGTTCTACAGGACAAATACTGAGCTAAAAAATAAATAAAACGGGATGGAGCAAGATGGCAGAGGAGTAGGAGACCTGGATTTCGTCTGGTCTCAGGAATTCAGCTGGATAGTGATCAAACCATTCTGAACACCTACAAACTAAACAGGAGATCAAAGAAAAGAATAGCAACAACTCTGAACAGAAAAGTGACCACTTTCTGGAAGGTAGGATGTGAGGAGAAGTGAATCCGAGGCGATATTTGGGAGGATAGACAGCGGGGTAGGGGGCCTCCATCGGCCACTTCTGGCAAGTGATAGAGCCGCAGAACACAAATCGGAACTTTTAGAAGTCGGCTCCACTGAGGGACGTCGCTCCAGTTGCTAAATGGGGGGTGGAAGCCACGTGGAACAGTGTGGTCTCAGGACCCTCGGGGTCACAGAAAGACCAGGGGTGCCTGCGTGTGGCAGAGCTCCCAGGTACCAGAGCAGGGAAGCCGGCTGCAGAGACAGAGCTGAGGCGTGGGCTCTCAGCTCAGGTTTGCCATAAACCTTGATCCGCGGAACAGTCAGGCCACTGCTCCTCCAGTGGGGACCCAACAAGCGGCAGATCCGGGGAGACTCACCTTCCTCCCCCAGGAGGAGCCACGCAGGAGTGCACCGCAGGGATCTGCTGGGTTTGGAGACTCCACACCGAGTCGGGTGCCAGAGATAGAAATGCTCGGTCACAGGCTGGGTGAGCACAGAGTGCGGCCGGAGACCGGGGAGACTGGAGTGATTAACTGCTTTTCTCTGGGGGCACACTGAGGAGCGGGGCCCCGAGTTCTTGGTTCCTCCGGGCGGGGACTGGGAGGCCGCCATTTTCACTCTCCTCCTCCAAAGCTGTACGGAAAGCTTGCAGGG
>NC_138382.1:41024213-41114656 GCF_054177405.1 Leptonychotes weddellii
CTTTAAAACATTTATCTTGACACTGCCTGACTCATGTTATTTATAAGTGTGTTGTTTAATCTCAAACTATCTGGGAATTTTTTCTCACTATCTTTCTGTTTTTGATTTCTAGGTTAACTCCACTGTAGCTAGAGAAAATACGTTATATGATTTTTGTGTTTTTAAATATGTGGTGATGTGCTTTCTTAACCCAGAACGTGGTCTGTCTTGGAGGGTACTCCATGTGAACTTGAGAGGAATGTGTATTCCACTGTTGTTGGATTATCTATTCTATAAATATCAATTAAATCAAGTTGATTGATGGTGATTTGGGGGTCAAGTGTGTTCTTTTACATTTTCTGCTTGCTGGATCTTTCAACTACTGAAAGGGGTGTGGAAGTATCTAATTATAATAGTGCATTTGTCTGTTTCTCCTTAGGGTTCTATCAGTTTTGTCTCTTGTATTTTGTCACCCTGTTGTTAGGTACATACATGTTAAGAATTCTTGTGTCTTCTTGGAGAATGGAGCCCTTTATCATTATGTAATACTCCTCTTAATTTCTGGTAATTTTCCTTGTTCTGAAATGTGTCTTTTCTGAAATTAATTTAGCTTCCCCCAGTCTCTTCTGATTAGTGTTAGCATGGTATTTCTTTCTTCTTCCTTTTATTTTGAACTAAATGTGTCTTTATGTATATTTTTCACTTTGACAAACTCTGTCTTTTAATTGGTATGTTTAGATTATTCACATTTAAAGTAATTATTTATATGCCTGAATTAAAATATAGTATGTTTATATCAGTTTTCTCATCCTTGTGATTGTTTTTTATTTTTATATTTTCCTCTCTTTTTCTGCCTTCTCTGATTTTAATTGGGCACTTATATATGATTCCATTTTCTTTCTTCTCTTAGCATAAGGATTATACTTCTTTTAAAAAGTTTTTAGTGGCATCCAGAGGGTTTACAATATATATTTTCAACTTTTCTGAGTCCACTTTCAGATAACATTATATAATTTCATGGGTAGTGCAGATACTTATAATAGAGTATTATTCCCAATCCCTCCTTCTGCCCCTTATAATATTGCTATAATTTATTTCACTTATCCATGTACTAAAATCATGCAATACATCTTTGCTATTATTTGAAAAAAATCATTTTGAAAAATCTCTTAGATGAATTAAGAATAAGAAAAATAAAAGATTTTATTTTAGCCTTTATTCATTCTCTGAACTCATCCTTCTTTGATATAGATATAAAAGTTTCTGACTATATCATTTTCCTTCTTGAAAACTTCTTTTAACATTTTTACAGATCATGTGTGTTGAATTCACTCAATTTTTCTTTGTCTGAATATGCCTTTATTTCTCAGTCACTTTTGAAGGATGACTTCACTGTATATAGAAGTCGAACTTGTGTTTTTTATTGTTGTTTTTCTTTCCACACTTTAAGTATATCACTCCAACTTCTTGCTGGCATGGTTTCTTATGAGTCCACTATTATTTTTCTTGTTCTTCCAGGTAAAGTGTTTTATTCCTCTGGTTTCATTGAAGATTTTCTCTTTGTCTTTGGTTTTCTGTTGTTTGAATTTGATTTGCCTGAATGCAGCTTTTTTGGTATTTATTCCATTTGAATTTTATTTGTAAAAACCAAACAAGACATGGTATATTGAATAATAGGATATAGTGGGTAAAAATAGACCTTGAGTGTAAGATTTTATGTTAATCTGGCTAGGAGTTGGGCTCTGTTTCTTCTGAGAACTCTCAGGGCATATTTCAAATGGTCACTTTTCTCTTACCCTGTCAGAAATGCAGGTGGATTTTTCTTGACTCTTCATTGTGATAACTTGCTAGAGTTCCTTGATTTAAAATCCATAAAAGTGTGAGGTTTCCTCTGAGACCGGGCCTTAGGAGTTTCTCACCCTCAAGCCAGTCCACACTCAACCTCCAGCAATTGGTGAAAATTACCGTTTAAATGTTTCTATCAGCTTATGTTCCCAGAGGCTTCTGCTTCAGGTATGCTGATCTTAGCTATGTTTCTCTGTATTTTCCTGTCTCTCCAGATGTCTCCAGTGATTGTTTGCCTTGTGACCACAATTTCTGAAGGATCAAGAAAATCATTGATTTTCAGTTCAGTTTTTTTCTTATTTTAAGAATGGAGGTGGTAATTTTTAAGCTCTTTATAAAATGTCATGGTTGAAACCAGAAATCTGCTGGATTCATTTTTAATAGAATGTCTAGTATTTTGATGGCTGGTTCTGTACTTTATGGACTAATTTCCATCATTAGAAGTTTGGTTACAGTATGCTTATTATGTATATCCACCTCATGAAATACTACATGGTTATTAAAAAAAGAAAGAGGATCGTTCTAATTTCTGGTATAGGACAAAGGAACGTGATCTCCAGGGTAAATTGTTTTATGAAAAGTAATTTCCAGAAAATTATGTAGTAAATGACCGTTTATGTAAAATAAGGGGGAAATAAGAATTCATCTTCATGTTTCCTTATATAAACATAAATAATCTTGAGGCGCTATCCAAGAAAATATTAAAAGTACTTACTTATAGGAAGCAAGGATTAAGATGATGAGAGAGACAGAATGAGCATGGAGTGAGGTGGGAATTAGATAATTCAACATTTTAAACAATATCTTTATTTTGGGACCTTGTGATTGTATTATGTTCTCTCTCTCTCACACACAGACACACACACACACATGACACACACACTAGCCCCTCAAATGTTTCTTTTTCATTTATAAACTTTGGGAAAGTTAACATTGGTTATATAAAGTTAATAATAATAATGAAAGTGTCCTACAGAAGAATATGAGGCTTTTGACATTCCTTATCAATTCTCATTCTCTCGTATCTAGTGTCCCACAATCTGCTTGGCCAGGCTTGTATCAGAGACACAAAATAAAGTTTACTTGCCTGAATACTATAGATTGTTTAAAGATGGGAGGATACTTTTAGTTTTATTATAGATGAATTTGAAATAGCCACTTCCATTTAGCATTTTGGATACTACTTCATACATCAGAGTTTCTTTTTTTTTAACCTTCTTTACCAAATACCAGTATTTTATAGGCCAGGACCTACAATTGGAAGCTCCATATTTACCATAATACTATGAGAGTAACTCCCTTTTATCTTAATTGCACTCTCTTGGTAGATAGTGAGTAAAGTCATCTCTTCCAGATAATCAAAACAAATGGTATTTTAAGAAATCATCAAAATAATCTGAATACCCATTAGTCTATTTTACTCTTCTCCAACCTTAAGGTTCTTAGTTCAATCATGAATAAATTTGGTTCTGGATCTCTTAGGTCAAAGGTGAAAAAGAGAAGGAAATGTTCACTTTTTAAATGGTCCACAATAGTCATTGTGAGAATTTCTTTAAAGCACAGTTTCCTAAAACTGTTGACATAGTTTTAGATAAGAAAATGTTAGTGACACAGTGGAAGTGCTTCCATCACCAAATCCCCTGCCACTGGAGCTTGCCACATTACCTGAAAGAGTCTATTTACAACTTAAAGTGAGAATGGCAAGTAATTTCTGTCTCATGTGTGAAATTAGATCCATTGTGAGTGGCTACAACTAGCAGTGCTGAGAAAGATACTGATACAACATCTTGACTTTAAGATACATACTTAAAGTCAAAGTGCTGTGATCCATTAGAGATACCTGTTCTAAGTGAGAGGAGGCATGGTGGAAGAAAAGCCAGGCATCCACCAGCTCCAGTAGAGTTTACAGCTCTAAGAAGCTCAGCTTTGTCAACTTTATACATATTAGCAATTGTTGCTAAAATATAAACAATATAAAATGTGTAGAAACTAACCATTATTATTGAGTACTAACTGTATTCCAGGCACTGTGCTAAGAAATTAAAAGACATTTAGCTAATCTAATCATTACCAGAACCCTATGAGATATTGTCCCCATCTAGTTTATCCACAATGAAATTATTTTCTCTTTAAAATGCTAATCTCGGGGCGCCTGGGTGGCTGTCTTTAAGCATCTGCCTTCAGCTCAGGTCATGATCCCAGGGTCCTGGGATCAAGTCCCACATCTGGCTCCCTGTTCCGCGGGAAGCCTGCTTCTCCCTCTCCCACTCCCCCTGCTTGTGTTCCCTCTCTCGCTGTGTCTCTCTCTGTCAAATAAATAAAATCTTTAAAAAAAAACCCGCCAGTCTCAGGGTACCTTGGTGGCACAGTCAGTTAAGCATCCGACTCTTGATTTCAGCTTAGACCTGATCTCAGGGTCGTGAGATCAAGCCGTGTCAATCTCGTGCTCAGTGCAAAGTCTGCTTAAGACTCTCTCTCCCTCTCCCTCTGCCCCCCCAATAAATAAATAAATCTTTTTTTTTAATGCAGTTCTCAGCAATCATTTGCATTTAAAACTTCTTTTTTTTACAGGAAAGAAGTAACTCTAATAGTGTTAATCCTGTTTAAGATACATTCGATCTTGAAATATATATAAAAACAACTACTCTAGGGTTCAAGAAGTTTACTAAATGTGTTATATAATGTTTGCAGAGTAGTTGAATTATCCAACCTACTTTTAGGGTTTAAGAAATTTTCATGATTTTTACACATTCTAAAGCAGTATTGTACTGAAACAAATTTACAGTATTTCCTAAGTAATTATTAATAAATTTGAAGTTAAATCTTTTTACTACAATATTGGATTGAATAATATTTGTTCTGATAAAAAAAATCAATACACTAAGTAACTAAATAGAAGCAAAAAAAGAGAAAGGGGAGGCAAAAAGCTAACTCTACAGGAAAAGTGTCTCAAAATCTGCAATATAATATGCACATCTCCCCTTGGTTGTTTAAAAGAATTCCCACTATAACCTTTATTCCATTAAAAAGGGTAAGTATTATGACATATGACAGGTGGTGTGTTAATGTCTTTGATCATACAATAAACTAAATTTCCATTGCAGAAGAAACTATTGGAAATGTAATGAAAACATAATGAAGTCAACATTCTTGCTTACCAAGTGGGATTTTGCAGCACAGTTAATTGAATGTCAGTGTAAAATGTTGACAGACAGAGAACAGAATGGAGGAAGAGACTTAAAGGGAAAATTTTATCTAAGCATTTATATTTTCAAAAGTGGCTTTCACCATCTGGATATTTGCAGTCATGTAGATAAAACATAGTTGGATGAGCTTTTGGTTTTCATCTAGATTTTCCTGTATCCTCTACAGTGCTTAGACAGAATTGGACACTCAATGGGCAGCCAATAAATACTCACTGATTAATATTTGCTATCCTATACAAAGAATCATAGGTTCTCTCTGAAACTGAATCTGTGTTGAAAACTGGGACAAAAATGTCAGCCAGCTTTCCTCTTTTCATTTCTTTTACATGTTTGAAAATAGAGGGGTTTCACCACTTTTATTTAGATATAAATCACATACATAAAATTCATCATTTTAAATACACAACTAAATGTTTTCCTATTCCATTCACAATCATCACTGTAATCATCAACTCTTGAATCTTTTCTTTCCCTCGAAGGAGACCCCATACCCAGTAGCAGTCAATCCTGAGTCCTCGCTATGCTCCACCAACGTCAGTCCTAGACAACTACCAGTCTACTTTCTGTGGGTGTAAATTTGCCTATTTTTGATACTTCATATGAATGGAATCATAAAGACTGTGGCCTTTGTGACTGTCTTCTTTCACTTAGCATAACATATCAGTGTTCATCCATGTTGTAGCGTGTATTATTTATTTGTATTGCCAAATAGTATCCCATTGTATGGATATACCACATTTTATTTGTTCATCAGCTGATAGACGTTTGGTTGTTTCCACTTTTTGGCTCTTATGAATGCTGCTATAAACACTGGCATACAAGTTTTTGTGTGAATGTCTGCTTTCACTTCTCTTGGATATATACTCAGGAGTACAATTGCTGAGTCTTACGGCAACTATATTAAGCCTCTTGGGAAACTACTAGACTGTTTTCCAAAGGAGCTACCCGATTTTGAAATCCCACCAGTAGTGGATGAGGGTTCCAATTTCTGCAATAGTATAAGTGTGCTGTGCCTGGAGCCCTTTTCTCCTACACGTAGAGGCTGAGTGGGGGCAAGAGAGACCCAATCTTCTAGGCTTGCTCTGCTTGTCTGGAATTAAGCTTCTGTAAGATGGGACTGGCAGAGGCTGAGAAAGGCCAGCAGCCTGCTCATTTTGGGGTGAAACTATAGCCCCAGACTGGGAGCTGAGAGAAAAGGAACTCCTGTCTTCTTGGCTGTACACATTGGAAGCAGGGTTTCTATAACACAGAGGGGTGAAGGGAAAGAGTGGCCCAAAAGCCAAAGGCTCTCCCTATTCCTACCAAGATTAAATAGACTTCCTGAATAGATGTCTCCATTCTGTATGTGTCCTGAGGACAATTTCCAGGGACTTTGAATGATTTTTTTTCTGTATATAGTTTCAACAGTTAAATTGTTCTACTGTGAAGAACATCTGTGGAAGTCTTCACTCCTCTACGCTAGAAGTTCTCCCTACCTTCATTCTTTTAAATCACTGTTTCCTCTTCTGATACTTTAGGCTAGAAGTAGTTTCTCTGAACTCGGTGTCTGGCACTTAATTAGCTACCATATATGCTGCTTCTCCGTCACCGACTTCTCATCAGAAACAACAGAGCCTAGTAAAGAGTCAGTATAGCATTATATATCAAGTGGAAATGCTCTTACGATGAAGGTAAATAAAGACATTTTCAGAAAAAAAGAAAAGTAAAAGATCTTTTTTTGCCAACATACCTGCACTTCAATAAGTGGTTAAGTTTTTCAGGCTGAAGGGAAATAACAGCAGATGGAAACTCAGATCTTTTGTAATGAATGAAGACCATTGGAAATAGAAATACATAGCAAATGGTAAGAATATATCTTCATTTCTTTAAAACACCTGTGACTGTTTTAAGCAAAACGTACAGCATTATGTTAAGAGGCTTAGAATGTATATGGATGTGACACATATGACCACGGTAGCATGAAGTGTGGAGTGGAGGTAAATGTACCTACAATATTGCAAGATTTTTACATTTTATGTGAGGTTCTATAATATTAACTCTAAAGGGACTGTGTGAGTTAACAAGGAATAGTCAATTCCTAGCACAAACACTAAATATTCATGCAAAGAAATGTAACCAAAAAAGCCAACTGATAAATAAATTACAAACCCCAAAACTTCCAAATAATAAAAAAAGATAAGAGGAAAGAGAAACAGTAAACAAAGGGGACAAACAGAAAAAAAATAAAAGTTATAAACCTAAATCACATATTAATATTACATTATATATTAATGGAATGAACACACAAATAAAAGGTAGAGAATATCAGAATGGATAAAATACAAGTTCCAACTGTAAACTGTCTATAAGATTGCACTTTCAATAAAAAGACACTTAGAGGTTGAAAATAACTGGATGGAAAATGGTAGTGTAGAAATTGTGTAAGTTTAAGAAGATTAGAATGGCTATATTAATATTAATTAAAATAGACTTCAAGACCAAGTAAATTGTATGATTAAAGCAAAAGAGGGATGTTTCATAACAATTATATGGTCAATTTGTCAGAAAGACAAGACAATATGTATCTGCCTAATAAGAGAATTTCAAAATGCATGAAAAAGTGTTTGACAGAAATAAATGAAGAAATAGATAATCCAAGAATCATGCTAGAAAAATCCCTTCTTTCTGCAACTAAGAGAACTTCTAGGCTGAAAGACGAGTAAGATACAAAGGATCTAAATGCTCCGTCAATACCGGGAATCAATATTCATGGAACCAT
Organism: Leptonychotes weddellii; assembly: GCF_054177405.1. Taxonomy (NCBI): domain Eukaryota; kingdom Metazoa; phylum Chordata; class Mammalia; order Carnivora; family Phocidae; genus Leptonychotes; species Leptonychotes weddellii. Next base: position 41,032,002 of record NC_138382.1, read on the forward strand.
ATTCAACAATTGCACATATACACTTTTTGAGGCACACATGGCAATTTTACGAGATAGACACTATATGCTGAGCCAGAAAACAAATCTAAATCAATTTTTAAAATTGACATCAAACTATGTTTTCTAACCATAATACCATTAAATCTAAATTTTATAACAACTATTTCTAAGCCCCCAAATATTTGGATATTAAACTATACACTTCTAAATAACCTACAAGTCAAATAAAAATTCACATAAGAAATTTAAAAAGTATTTTTGACTGAATGAGAATGAACATCAAACAACATCAAAATTTACAGAATGCAACTAAAAATACTTTGCAGAAAATGTATAGCTTTAAATGCTTAGATATAAAAAAAGAAAGATTTATGTTCTAAGATTCCACTATAAAAGCTAGGGAGGAAAAAGAACAAAGAACAAAGAAATCTAAAATAGCAAAAAATAAAAAATAAATAAGGACAGAAACCAACATAGAAAACAACAATAATGGCCCATATAATTTTATTACCATAAACCAACAAAGACATTTTCTGAAAGATTTTATTTGTTTATTTGAGAGAGAGAGCATGAGCATGGGGAGGGGTAGAGGGGGCAAAGAGAATATTGAAGCATACTCCATGCTAAGCGTGGAGCCCAACCCTGAGATCATGATGTGAGCCAAAACCAAGAGTCAGTCACCTAAACGACTGAGCCACCCAGGTGCCCCCCAACAAAAACATTTTTTTAAAAAAGAAAATTACAGAATAAAATTCTTCATGCATATCAAAGCAAAATTCCTTAACAACATATTAGCAATAAAGGCATTAAGATCTCACAATAAAGGAAGATATGAATATCAAGAATACATGTCATTAAGGAACAGACAGTGATTTAAAATAACTCTGAGAGTCCATAGTCTCTCATGGTTCGTCTCCCCCTCCGATTCCCCCCCATTATTTTTATCTTTGGTAGAAAGTGTGATGAGGTTTTACAAGCTGTTACAATGGTGATCGTGAAAACTGAAATACTGGATGTATTACTAATGGGAAGCATTTAATGTAGGAGACTGAAAATGCCCTTCCAGAAAATTTGAGATTCTAGAGAATAGCCTAGGGGAGAATTAGGGAAATGATAGGATTTGTCATGATTAAATAAAAAAAGTCTCTAAATGTTCTTCTAGTAGGTCTGGCCCAGCTTACCTGAAGTCAATTATTTAAGAAACTAATCTGAAGCTTTCTTATGGACAGGATATAGGTTTTAACCTGAGCACACAGACTCACATGAAGTAAGCATTCAAATAGATGTGTGGTAAACAGAAGAACATTAATAGATAGTAATAATTTATTTGTTAAAAATTCTCCCACATCATGACTTTCAGGGACCTGAACATGTGAAAAAATGTAACGTAAGCTGGATACCCCACAGTCTCCTGGTGAAATTTATCTGAAAAGCAGAGAGTAAATTAATACATGTAGGGAGTTAGGAATTTTAAATTAATTCCCCATTTCTTTAAAATCTCTGGTTTGGGGGCAGCTGGGTGGCTCAGTCAGTTAAGCTTAAGCATCTGACTTTTGGTTTTGACTCAGGTCATGATCTCAGGGTCCCGGCATTGAGACCTGCTTCAGCCCCACTCTCTGCAGAGTTTGCTTGTCCCTCTTCCTCTCCTTCTGCTCCTCCCCCCACTTGTGCTCTCTCTCTTTCTTTCTCTCTCAAATAAATAAATAAAATCTTTAAAAATAAATACATAAAAAATTTTAAAAATGAAATCTCTGAGACTTATTCTAAGAGACTTTACTTTCTAACCAGTATTTTCTATTAGTACATAAAGAGTAATATTTTGACTTTATTTACTAAATAAATAATTCTCTCACCAAATCTTCAAGTAAAGTGCAATTTCAGGATGCTGTGCCATTTTCATCTGGTGACATACCTGGACAGCTGCTACTCTCCCACATGCTTCTAGGAGTGTTTATACATTGTCTAAGAAACAGCTGAAACAATGCCCAGATATTTTAGGAAAGCAGAATAAAGGGAGGACATTATAAATTAGGGCTATGAATGCTTTAATGAGCTGCTATAAGAATAAAGATCATGTGTTCTAGTGTTTTTTTTTTTCACTCTCAGTGTTAGACAGACTGGAGTTCTCAATATGTACATTTAACAGTTTTTCTACTAACAATTGTCCCAGTAGCTCATTGACATTTTGTGTAAAGTGCATTTTAAGGTTAAACTTTACCTTCAACCCAAGCTTTTAATTTAGTGAGTCTAGAAAACATCCAGCAGGTACATATTTGGAAACGAAGCCTCTATTTACATCAGGTACGTATGACATGCAATATATCTACCCTTAAGGAAGAGAACGCCGAAGCGATGTTTTACTATACTTTTTATTTTGTATTATAGTGAAATGTATCATTCTTAGAGTAAATTATTGTGAAAATACAGATATTTCCATAACTCCACTGTAGTTTATTCATATTTACAATTATAATAAATCTTTCCAAACCCAGCTATAATAACCTGACTGAGGCAAAGAAGAATTGCAGAAGAATGGCATCTGCAGAGTTGCCACAATTTTATTGCAACATGTATAAACAAAGTATAATTATGCAGTAAAAATAAACTTAAAGAATTATGAGCACGGTTTACAGATTAAGACATTAATGCCTATGATATATGAGCAGTCGGGGGTAGTTTTAGTTATGTAAGGCAGTTCCTCAGTTCCACAATAAGAATTGTAAGTCATTGGTTGCAAGGAATTCACTAAATAAAGCCCAAATATTTAGCTTTCATTAAAGTCTATCCAGTTGAAAGGAATGCTGTACTAATTATTTAAGACATAATGGCAGGGCCTTTGATGGGCTATTTTTGCAATGCTGTGAAGGCTTGGGGGTCATCCCTCCAGAATCACTGTGTCAACCTCCTGACTTCAGTTGGTTCTCTTCTTTGGCCTCACCAGACCCCTGTGATTACCTTTATCACAGAGTTTATCCCACTTGGTTGTAATTTTCTTGCTAGAAGCCTGGCTCCTCCACCAGCCAGAGTACAAATCTGCAGTGTTCTTTTCTGTGTCACTACCATTTGCCAGCAAATTAGGAAGTGTGCACAGTAAGGATGGAGCAAGCATTATGTCAATGTAGAAAATAGATATTTATTCTAGATACATCATCAAGGAGATTTTGGCATTTGTGGAGTTTTTAGATAACTTTGGTCAGTTTACTCAGCCAGGGACTGTATCTCCCATTTTCTTCTCCTAGAGTTGCTTTCCCTCAGACCCTATTCTGCATCCTATTCCCAGCTGAAGGAATAAGCCCCCAGTAGCCATAACAATAAGCCCCACTGCTCCACCATAACATTGAACCCCTAGCTGATTAAATGACCACACTCTGATGGCTGACTCAAAATGATCTGGTCATTCTCCTCTGGGAATTTGAAATTGAGACTTAGCACTAACTAGAGAGTATCTGTGTGTACCTGGAGTTTTAATGTATAGAGTTGAAATTGCAGACCAGCAATATGCTGGAGAATACTGAGAATATGGAGAACAGGAAAAGCCAGAACCCAGGGGGAGGGAAGTGAGATGGCCAGAATGAAGAGGAGAGAAAGGCGGGGATTATTTGCTCAGATCTTTAAAAATTCATTTTAGTCCTTATATTAGGGTTCTCCAGAGAAATAAATAAATACACACACACACACACACACGGCCAATTTCTCATAATAGAGAGCGAGATTTGTTATGAGAAGTTGGCTCACATGATCATGGAGGTTGAGAAGTCCTATGATCCGCCATCTGTAAGCTCGAGACCCAGGAAGGCTGGTGGCAATAGTTCCAGTCTACATTTGGAGAGCTGATGGTGTAATTTCAAGTCCAAAGGCAGAAGAAGATAAGATGAGATGTCCCCAGTTTAAGCACGCAGGCAGGAGGGGAACAGACCCTTTCTTCCACTTTTTGTTCTATTCGGTCCCTCGATCAGATGTTGCCCACCCCCACTGGGGAGGGCTGTCTACTCTACTACATCTACCAATTGCCAATCGCTGGTCTCATCCAGAAATGGCTCACAGATACACCTTCACATAATGTTTAATCTGGGCACTCTGTGACCCAGTATATTGACATATAAAATAAACCAACATAATCCTACCTTGAGATCATGAGTGTTTCTTCTCTTGGGTTCAATGGAACATTCTCTCTTATATTGATAGGCTGTATGGCTTAATCAAAATTGGTTTTGTTACCAGTAATGAAATGTTTTAACTAACATACCATCACTTATTACTTTTAGTTTGCTGTGTCAACAATTAAGGAGCTGTAATTCTCAACCAAATGATTTTTCCTCATTATTCTGTGCTACCACCAGGTCATAATAGGTGGTTTTAACAAAGGCACAAGGATGGCACAGTTTAAATCCTAGTCATGCAAAGGAAGGGGGAGTGGGGTTGTCTGCTTAGCATATTTTTAATCTTGGTGTTATTTAAATGAAAATTATTTGTTTAAATAAATGAACTTAATTTCAACTGGTAAAACACACTTCTCAGAGTAGGAGCTTTAAAAAATTATCTGCCTATGGAGACAAGTCAGTATTTTAATCACTGAGCATGTTTCAACATTTACGGTGATCTCCCAAACCACATATTAAGTTTTCACTGTTCACAGCTGACATCTGTGATAAGGAGGAGTATCCAGTAAGAAGAAGCAAGTGGCAATATCAAAGGTTTTTAAAATGAACTGAGGCTTTCACATGTAAATCCTATCCCTTACCAACTCCTACACTTGCTGTGATATCTCTCCTCAGGGTATTTCTTTATAATTCCTTTATTGCTCATTCTGGCACTTATGTATTGTGATGATCTTTGCAATGTGGCAAGAAGGATATATGTCTATGCTGCTGTGATCACTTTGCTTATAAAAAGCCTGGCATAATCAAAAGCTTAATGAATTGACAGAACTGACAGTAGGGAGAAGGAATATGAGGTTTGTGTTTTTTCATGATTTCAAAATTTATGCAAGATTCTTAAAGTTTTAGGGAACTTAGATATCATGGATACAGTCAACTCACGTTATAGGTGAAGAGACGGAGGCCCAGAGATCAACCCAAGATTAAAAGTTCATCAAAATCTACCACTGAACAGAGTGTGGAGGTACTGATTTCCTATCTGATACTCCACTGTGGTTATTTTAGGTATATCAATTTGGCAAACACACCCAATTTATTTATTAATAGGGAAACCATATTTATGATAAATGGAAAGTATCCTTCCATATCAACCTTGAAATGCCCCAAGGCATTTATTTATTTATTTATTTATTTTAAGATTTTATTTATTTGAGAGAGAGAGTTACAGCGAGAGAGGGAACACAAGCAGGGGGAGTGGGAGAGGGAGAAGCAGGCTTCCTGCCGAGCAGGGAGCCCGATGCGGGGCTCGATCCCAGGACCCTGGGATCATGACCTGAGCCAAAGGCAGACGCTTAACGACTGAGCCACCCAGGTGCCCCCTACTTATAACATTTAATGAGCATCTTGTTTTGGGACTGTTTTTGCCTGGAGTGTTAAGTAAAGAGACTTCTCTTTGCACATACAAGACATGAAGAAAATGTCAATTGTCCATATGAGAGGATGTTGTTATTGGGAGTGGCTCTATGATGTGGGCTAAAAGAATTTGAGTATGGGTATGGCCAGAGCATCCTAGGCTTCCCCTTGTGACCACTACTTTACCTCTCCTTTACATCCATATCTATTAGGCTATAGAATATTATCTTCTATAATACTTACATATATACATCTTCTTCTGGAGTGAGACCCATTTGGGGGTAGGATGGGTATGTGAGGACAGTCTAAGATCTGAAAGACAGATGATCCAGATCAAGTTCTAGCTCTGCCACCTCACTGATGAGATGAACTTGGGCAATAAGACTTTATAGCTTGACTAAGATCCGTATAAAATTCACACAGTTGTGAAAATCAAATGAAATTGTCATGAAAGCCCTTTATAAAAAATAAAAATCACTCAGCAAATGTAAGTTATAGGCCCCAGGAAACTTAACTGAGATCAAAAGGAGTAAATATTTACTCACTCTCATAACAAAAAGAGATCATCTAAGATACTTCTTTTAAGTTCTATTTAATAAAAAAAAATTCCAAGGTTGGGGGGGGTGCATTTGGAGAGTCTGCTTGATAAAAAAACCGTGATTAATCACTTTAATAAATTAGTTGGTGTTGGCTACAGTGCTGATCATCAAACCCATTTCAGTAATTCCATCAATGCAATAAAGATACATATTTCATCCAAATTTTCTGAGCTAGTGGTTGCCTTAAATTCAAATATGGAAATCTCTGGTTGTGTTTTTTCAATAAATTGTGTCTTATGACAGTGAAAGAAGAAAAGATATTCTCAGTTTAATTATTATAGGGGTTTTCTGATGGTTCTTAGGTGCAGATTTTTTGTTCAAAGGAAATTTTACTAGAAAGTCCTGTTGCTTCAGTTGATGTTGGAGGGCTCCCCACAAACACCCACCCAAGGTCCCACTTGCCCCCTTTGCTCTAAAAACACCTGAGGAGTAGCCACATGTGGCTGTTAGGAGCACAGTTTACAAGCCATTAGTTTATTGAAAACAAAGTACTTTGAAGTAATTTGAAATAAAGTTTAATCATGTTGCAATTTCACAGCATTGCCAAATGTTGCCTTTGGCACAATAAGATATTGGATATATCTGTTGATTGATTAAGTTCAGTGGGTCCACATAAATAAGCAATGCAAATTGTATTTTCTTTTCTCAAAGTTCCCATTGATTTAGCATTATCTTCTAAAAATTCTGACCTCAGCGATAGCAGATACTCTTTAGTGGTGCTGGCTACCTCTCACAATACACTTAGAAATTGATCAGCCATTGCGCTTCTTATTGTGTTTAATATAACAACCTCTGTTTACAATCCATTTTCATTCACTTTGATAATTTACTTAATGAAAATGCTATACATTTTATAAAGATACATTCTCCCCATTTTACAGACACAAAAATTTTTGGTTTGAAATATATTCCACCTGGTATTTAGAACCAAAATTTATATTTGAGCATATGTTTCAGAAATATTTTGACACTCTAGCTATGTAAAACTGGGAAACACTCTTTGGACTCTGATTTGATCCAACAAAATTGAAGTCAGGAGACTAAAGGGTAAACTCTATTTCCACAGACTTTCATGTTCAAAAGGAAAAAAAAAAGTAAGAACTTTTAAGTGAATTAAAACCACTTCATTTGAGAATTATGAAGGTGCCCATAAAACTTTTCCCTGCCAGGTGATCCCAAATAGATCCTGATCTAGGCAGAATAAGAAAGGAACACTCTTTCCTCAGATAATAGGCCTTCCTTCTGAATCCAGGTTTTTCAGTAAGCCTTTGTGATCCCTATTCCCAGGTATTCAGCACACCAAGAAAAAGGAGAGAAAATCAACAAGTGTTATCATGCAAGTTCCCTTATTTTTCCATATCCATCTTAGCTTATTGGAACCTCTTAATTGATGAATGAGGACTTTATCAAGCCTGGCAGGAGTCGTTATGTCTCTGATTTTCCTTGAAATGTATCTGTCATGCAGCTCAAAATTGAATAGCCAGTTTGGGGTTTAACCAGAGACATGGCACTGACTTAAGACACTCTGAAGGAAATGAATGATTAATTCAGTTTATAGACAGGATAGCGCTTCTTCTGTCTCATGTGCTTTTTGTATGTAATCTCCAGTGGTTCAAGTTCAGATGGATCTAATGAAAAAGGACTAGATGTTTTCCACCTTCCCTTCAGAGCATGCTGTACGATTTATCCACTGACAAAATGTGCTAATGAAATGTCACCTTGGACAGCTTGCTAAAAGATTGATGGGCTGAAAGTTTTGCACTTTATTTAACTTTTGCAGAAAAAATGAATAAGTCCTCCAAACTCTGTATGATATAGAGATCCATTATGGTTTTCTAACTCAGGAAGTAGCTATACCACTGATGGAATAGAAGATAGAGAAAGATGCTGATGGGGCAAAGTTTATAAATAAACAAATTGAGGCTGTGTGGCTTTATTATGCGTCCATTCTAAATTATTGTCAAGTTACATGATTTTATGAAGGCATTTCCTTCTATATACTTTATGTAATTGTTCTCAATCTATTAGTCTATCAATGAGAAATAAAACCATCAGGCTTTTTAGCCAATTACCCTATTTCTTTATTTGTTCTTTGTCCCTTCATTAGCAGAATCCCAACTATAAAACCCATCCTGAGAATAGTTTTAAGCCTTTTAATTCCTTCCACTCATAAAAACTTCAAAATCTGTGAGTAATGGCCACTGGAGATCATTAAAGAGAATTGAAAATGGTAGACAAAGAATCAGGATGTGGAAGGGAATAAAACTGTGCATAATCAGAGAGTCTGACGATAGAGGTGAAGAGGCAAAACACACAAAGTGGACTAAGAGAAATCAAAGAAGCAAGTAAGAAACATGTTAGAATATTGGGATACAGATAATAGCTATCTATGTTACGATTTGTGTACATCTATACTGACCAAAATAAATAAAAATAACCACGTAATGCAAGCATGCACACACACACAAACACACACACAGAAGCATAAAGTGATAGGCCTATAGAGAGTGTCTGTTAAGCTAACGCCTCACTTTATCCAGAATGGTGAATGGAAGAGGAAAAAAGAAGGGCATTTTCTTACTCTTTAGTCTAAGGAGAAAATCTGGTAGAATCTACCAGGACAAGAACATTATCTATGATCTAGTTTTCAATTTCCATAGCTGTTAAAATGAGAATGATTATAGTGCTAGTATAACATTAGCTGCTATAGTAATTAAGTCCAAAAACTTCAGAGGTTTATTAGAATAGAAATTGATTTCTTACACAATAGCATGTTCAAAATGGTAGGGTGCTATCCTCTCCTAAGATTGAGGGATCTTGCTTCTTCCCATCTTGGGGCTTTGCTATCTTTGATAAGTAGCTTCCAGGATTGTTTTACTCAATTATATCAAGTAGGCCTAAGGAAAAGGAACGTGAAGGTCAGCATAAGAGGTTCTTACCAGCCAGACCCAATAGAGATCCACATTCTTTTGGCTTATTAGTGGGCTACATGACTAATCCTTACTACGAAAGAGGCTGGAAAATGTGGATTAGGTGAATGTCTAATAAAAAGAAGAAATAAGATAGAAAATCTGGTAGTAGTTCCTTTCATTTTTGTTGGAAAAATCAAATAATATAATGCATATAATAAGGCCAGTATCTCATAAGCATTTCTTTCTTCATCCATCCCTCTAATATTGAATGCCTCACAACTATAAAACTTTGTTGTCATTATGATTTGGTTCTAATTAAGATAGCTATTTTGTAATCATTGGGAAGAAAAAGGTACAGCAAAAGGACAATTTATTTAATAAAATTGAAAACAATTGATTATGACCTTTAGATTATAAAATCACTGAAAAGACAGGAGCTACAGTTCCAAACTCCCTGACCTTCACAGTCATTTTGGAACTGAAAATATGTTTTCTTTGACTTGTTAATATTCTACCATATTTCATTCTCTTTTAACACATAGTCTGTGTATTGCATCTCAGCATGATTTCTTAATTTTTTATTATGTACATACTTGGATGGCAACCATGACATAAAAGCCGCTCAAAGGTATATTAAATATTTACACTTGTTTCATTTTTAAATCCAAAAAGATAATCTGTCTTAAATGCATTCATGTCACATTGTGGTTGCCAAGTTTTTTGAAACATATTAAACTAAAATTTGAAAGTTACCAAATTGATGATTAGAAATTCAAAGACTAGGATAATTTTTGTCTAAAGTCTTTTGTTTTATGAGTTAGATATTTTTACCTTTTGAAATCCATATGTCTTGTGATCTAAAAAATGTGGGCTGTCCTGTGGTCTATACACCATCCCCCCCTGTCACCTTTCCCTGTGACGGAAATGTGCTTAGAGTATAGATACTGGTTCACTTACTGGTGTTTATATAAATTTTGTGATTTTGTACATTTTTAAAAATTATGATTGATGTTACCCTTAATGTGGGTGGAAGTGAAGATGATGGAAAAGAGAGCAAGGTTTGGAGTTAGCAGGACTCAAGTTTGACTCTTGTACCATCACTTTCAGTTTTGTACATTTCAGTATTTTTAGACTCCGAGTGGTAACTGAATCATCTGAAAACTGGGAACAACAATACAATGTCTGAATTACACATTTTATAGGAGATAAATTCTAATGGTCTTAGAATGTTTACTGTACAAAGTTGCTTCTCAATATTTTTGCAATGTATCGAAGTTAAATTCTACAATATCAGAAATCTGTTAGTATAGTTTGTATAATAATTCTGATGCTGTGACACTAATTTGTATAATAGTATCAAGTAATTGAATACTGTAGAAATCACTTATACATGGAATCTGGAAAAGCCATTCTCATAGAAACAGAGTAGAATGGTGGTTACCAGGACTGGGGGCTGGAGAACTGGGGAGATGTTCGTCAAAGGGTACAAACTTGCAGTTAGAAGATGAATAAATTCTGGAGATCTAATGCACAGCACTGTAATTATAGTTAACAAAACTGTATTACATATTTCAAAGTTGCTAAGAGGGTAGATCTTAAATGTTCTTGCTAGAAAAAGAAATGAAAGGGAATGTTCTCTATGATTCCTTCCTGTATACTTTATATCTAACTGTGGTTTTTGGTTTGTTTTTTTTTTAAGATTTTATTTATTTGGCAGATAGAGACATAGTGAGAGAAGGAACACAAGCAGGGGGAGCGGGAGAGGGAAGCGCAGGCTTCCTACCGAGCAGGGAGCCCGACATGGGGCTCGATTCCAGGACCCCGGGATCATGACCTGAGCCGAAGGCAGACGCTTAACAACTAAGCCACCCAGGTGCCCCTACCTGTGGGTTTTTTTTTTTAATTAATTAAAAATGGTATTCCTCTCCCCAAAATAAATAAATAAATCTATTAATAGGTTGCAGGTACAACAATCTGAGACTGAGCATTTCTCTACTATTTTCCCAGAATTACTGCTTTATTGTAAGACTTGGGTTGTTAAATTATGGTGAAATTACATGACCAAGGTATACTTCCTACTACTAATAAAATACCCCTTATGTTTCAGAACTGTGCCTGGTGCTTTACCTAATTCTCAAATTTAAATATATAATTATCTGACAAAGAAGGTAATCATCCACTTAAGATAAACAGTTCATGTATAATGGGGAATTCTAAAAAATAAGAGGTCCAGAGTGAGACATATTGCCACCTAGAGTTTTCACCCACACTACATGGTTAGGAAAAGAATCAGAAGTGCTGGAGGGTGCCTGGGTGGCTCAGTCGTTAAGCGTCTGCCTTCGGCTCAGGTCATGATCCTGGGGTCCCCGGATCGAGTCCCACATCGGGCTCCCTGCTCGGCGGGAGGCCTACTTCTCCCTTTCCCACTCCCCCTGCTTGTGTTCCCGCTCTCGCTGTCTCTCTCTGTCAAATAAATAAAAAATCTTTAAAAAAAAAAAAAAAAAAAAAGAAGTGCTGGAAAGATGCTAAGGGTAGGATAAAAACAAGGTTTGCTGTGAACCTGCCCAGACCACAACTGTAGAAACCACATCCTGTGAGATCTTGCACACTTACTGGAGATGAGCCACAGATGTTGCTCTGAGCTTTCTGATGGCAAACATGATAAAAGAAGCATAACACAAACTCTAACATGATTTATAAGTTCCATAAGACCATGGAGTGAACCACTCATAAAAATTTAAAAAAAATAAAAATTTAAAAATAAATATCAGAGACAGACGTATAAGTTACAAAATAATGAATTTGAAACGTTGTTCTTGTAAATATCAAAACAAACTCCAAGGGTTGCTCCTAAAGCAATATGAAGTCTATAGAGGGAAAGCACTAAGATGTTTTCATAATTTTTTAAAGAAAGATTTGAGTATCAAGTGCTCAGAATTCCAGATTTTATGAAATGTTTTAGACAAAAGAGGTCAGCCTTCTTTTAACCATACTGAGCCTGATTTTTATTTTGTGTATTTTAGTGCAAATATTTAAAAAAAATTTAGAGTTTGCAGACAATGAAAACTTTCTGTATAATTGGTTCAATTCCTTCAGTTTTTCTCTACCCTTACTCTACCTCCAGCTTATAGACTCCATCAAAACATTTTTCATTATATTTGTGCTTTATTTGCCTGGGTTTTGAGTCTTTGGATACACAAGAGTGTGCAGCAATGTGATGATTGCATGGAGAATCCAATTCAGTCTTTAAAATATTTGAAACAATTTAAAGAGTAAACAGAAAGAGTCCAAGTCAGTAACATCCCAGTACAGCATTGCTCAGAATGAAGGAAAAACTGGGAGTTCTGCCGAGTCACCAGTTACAGCAGAGAATGAAGCACTGAACCTGAGTTAGTACTAGCTTTAGGATTCTATTTAATATTCACTAGAGTATTCCAAAAATGTCAGGTCCTGCTCTTTAAACTTTTATTGTGCGTCTGTACATTTCCTGCCCTTTTAAAGCCCTGATTCACTAACTTTTTAAGCCAATGGTGAAAATATTTCTAGTTTCCACTGAGACATACGGGGGAGAAAAAAGATATTTAATTTAATAATAATTAACTGAAAAATGTTTCACAGGATGAAAAGGAAATTTGGGGAACTTTTCTGAAGGGATAATCACACAATATGCCATAAGAGTTAGTAATTTGCATATAATAAACTGTATGGGAAAAAATACTCTAAATGTTGTAACCTTATCATTCAAAACTTCTTGTTAGAAAAAGCTTGCTACCTGACTCTTAAATACATACAAAAGTACTTGATGTGTTGATTAAACAACAACTAAAAAACATTGTGATGCATCTCACCTTTCTCTTTCATGTAAGTTTGTGTGAGTCTAAGTTTTCGACTGTCTTATGAAAGTGGATTCATTCACTCACTAGTCATTTATGTCAGATACAAAGATCAGAGGCATGATGCTTGACTCAGAAATGGTGCTTTTGTGAAGAAATCAGACATATATATAAGTAATCACAACTGATATTCTGAAAGAAACATAAACAGTGCCTAGTGAGAACTGAGAAAGAAAAACCTAACCCAGTAATTTAACAGAAAATGTAACTCGACTGTCCTATTAAATGCCTAACTGAAAGAAATATTGGCAAAGATTATAAAGATTTTCAAGATGATAAGCACTTCATCTTGATATCACTTTGACCTTTTGCCTTTTAACTTTGAATAAAATGTGACCACAATGAGGCCACCTCCTTGGACCTTAAAACTCATCTCTATTGAATTATAGTTTAAAATTTTCTTCTTTAAATAGGAGTTATTTGATTCATTTTTGGAGGACATAATTTCAAAAAAGTGTCACCTATATCTTCCTTGTCATTGGTTCACAACTGTGGAAGAAAAGTATGTCAGATTTACCTGCATAATTTTTTTTCAAACTATATTCCTAGTCTTTCTGATACTCAGATACTGTACCTTGATCTTTTGCCCAAAAGCCAGGAATCTCTTCCCTGGTATCAACAGTTACAGTAATAATGTTGTCATAGCTTTCAGATGTATTGAATATACAAATATTAGGATTTTTTTTTTTTTGCACAACTTAATACCTGGGGTTTTGAAAGAACTAAATGAAAATGGCTGGATATTTTTTTTCTTTATTATAATAATCTATTAAAAGAATTTTCATTTTTCCTTGCCTACAAGGAAGATTTATATTAATTATGTTAATCCTCACAGTTAACATTATTTGTTTCTTCTTTTTCTATTCTTATTTGCCCTTGCATATTCTACATATCGTTAGAGTCATTGTATGGTATATTTGGTTCCTATTCCTACTGAAACAAATTACCACAAACTTAGTAGTTTAAAATACCATGAACTTATTATCTTATAATTTTGGAGTTCTGCAGGAGAAAGTCAGTCTCACTGAACTAAAACCAAGGTTTGGCAGGACCGTGTTCCTTTCTGGAGACTCTGGGGCGAATCCATTTTCTTGCCTTTTCGAGGTTCTAGAGGTTGCTCAAATTCCTCAGCTCCTAACCCTCTCCCATCTTCAAAGTCAGCAATAGCTGACAGGGTCTTTCTCACAGTTCCATCTCTCTGGTTATGACTCATTTACCGTTCTCATCCCCATTTAAGAATGCTTGTGATTACATCAGGCCCACCAAGAAAATTCAGGATAATCTTTTTACCTTTGATCAATTGATTAGCAACTTTAATTTCATTTGCAACTTAATTCCCCCATGCCATGTAATATAATATTCACAGATTCTGAGAATTAAGACATGGGCATCTCTGGAGGGGCACACAATATTCTGCCTACCGTATATGGCTTTTAAAAGTAAACCATGACTAGAGGTACATGATCATCTAGATCTCTAGAAAGCTCATAATGACATGTGAGCTATGCTAACATCTTTAGATTTATTCATTAAACATATATCTACTAAACATTTGCTCAATGCCTGGCACTGTTTCAGACATTTTAGGTACGGATTTCCTTGGGGAAAAAGATGGGAAGAAGGAAGATTCCTTGGGAAAAAGCAGGAACTAGACATTCCTAGAAACCTTGTTATCCAGTCACCGAACAAATCTCTTTATTGAGATTCTAGTTTGTACTAGATATGATGCTTGGTATTGGGTGCAAATTGGTAAAAACAACAGTCTGGCCCCTACTCTTGTGAAGATTACAATCTAGTCCAGCAGATATCAGACAAACAAGTGACTCAGTAAATATAAAATTACAAATGAATAAAGTGAAGATTTTTAAAAATAGCAAAGGATCCTAGAAAAACAAGGTCAAAAAAGTCAGAAAAGATTTCTGGAGAATATAATATCTAAGCCAAGGTACGTAGAATGACCTAGTGTAATGCCACCTAAAACATCTCTCCATATGCTCTGGTAATATCTGCAGAAATACTGAGTGTTCTTGCTAAAAATTAAGATACTTTTGCCTCTTTGTAAACTTATTAAAATCAGATTCTCTGGGACTAGGTCCAGGAAATTTATAGTTTAACAACACTGTCAAATGATCCTTTTGAACATGAAAGTTCATAAATCTTACCATAATACTTAATGTTAGAAGGATCAACCTATTTTTGTTTGTTTTTGTTTTGGCTGCAATGCAAACAATGGTATTTTTGTGTTGTAGAACAGTGATATTGTTATAACTGTCTCCAGGATGATGGCTCTTGGTGAACAGGAAGAAACTCCTCTGAAGAAAAAGGAAATGTATTAGTCAGGAGTCTCCAAAGAAACTGAAATAATAGGATATATATAAACATATATAAGAGGAGATTTAGCATAGGAGTTGGCTCAAATATTTACATAGGACTAAGTCCCAGGATCTGCCATCTGCAAGCAAGCAAATCAGGAATGCCAGTGATTTAATTCAGTCCAAGTCCAAAGACCTGAGAACCAGGAGTTCCGATGTCCAGGGCCAGGAGAAGATAAAAGGACATTCCAGTTCAAGAAGAGAGAAAGGGAATTCACCCTCCCCCTTCCTTCCTGCCTTCTGCTTGCCTGCCTGCCTTCCTTCCTTCCTTCCTTCCTTCCTGTTCTCTTTAGGTCTTCAGTAGATTAGATGATGCCCACTCATTGGTGAGGGCAGATCTTCCTTACTCAGTCCACTGAATCAAATGCTACTTTCTTCTGGAAACACTCTCACAGACACACCCAAAAATAAAGTTCTATCAGCTATCTGGCCATCCCTTAGCCCAGTTTAGCTGACATATAAAATTAGTCATCACAGGTTGTGTGTGAAGTAAAGATAATTAGTTGATGTCTTCATTTTTCTGTGATCCTTGGCAAAACTTGGGGAGTTGTACAGTTTTGGGCCAAGTTCTAGGTTGTTTTTCAGATTAACTTCTCTTTTCAACTAAAATAAAAAATCACTACTGAGTTTTACAGACGTGAGTAAACCTCTCCAACAATGGTTATGCCATAGCAAGATAAGAAGTAATACAATTAAACATTTTAGAGAAGTTTTCACAGTGATTTCTTTGGTTTCCAAGGCCTTTTGATCTATGCTCCACTTATTTCTACTTCTTTAAATGCCTCCTTTCATTGATAATATAGTTACTCTTATTCACCCAAAAAGAAAAGAAAAAAAAAAAGCCATGGTAAAAACCAGAAACTATATTAGATATAATAGGAAAGTTTATAAAGTACAAGCATGAGTATATATGTAATTATTAAAGATCTGTTTTTTTTTATCCAACTAATAATTGCTGTCTGTATCAAATGGATATTTAAAAGAATAATCTTGGGGAAAACAGCACATATAGGTAACATCCATTTAGTAAATAGAATCAATATAGTCTTACTGTGAGAAATCCTCTAGTAATATGATTTAAAACAAAGCAAAACAAAACATAAAACAAACCCCAAATTAAATAAGATGAAAACTATAAGCAGGAGAAGAAGAGTGTCAACAGTGACAGAATGTTTTAATTCAGGAGTAGGTAACCTAGAGACCATAGGTCAAATCTGGCCCACTACCTATATTTTGTATAAATATTGAACTAAGAATGTTTCTTACATTTTTAAATACTTTAAAAACTATTAAGAATGTAAACATTGGCTGATGTCTATATTAGATGGAATTTTAAATTTCAGGGCCCATAAATAAAGTTTTATTGGAACGTAGCCTCAATTCATTCCTATACATATGGTCTGTGGATTCTAGGCTGGTACAACAGCAGAGTTGAGAAGCTGTGACAGAGCCTTTATGTCCCAAAAAGAATATTTAGTATCTGGGCTTTTACGGAATGGGTTTGTCTACTCATGTTTTAATCCATAGATTTGCTGATTATAACTTTCTTGAAGAATATTAATGGAGGGCGCCTGGGTGGCTCAGTAGGTCAAGAATCTGCCTTCAGCTCAGGTCATGATCCCAGGGTCCTGGGATCAAGCCCCACATTGGGCTCCCTGCTGAGCAGGGAGTCTGCTTCTCCCTCTGCCTCTGCCCCTCCCCTTCTTGTTCTCTAATAAATAAATAAAATGCTTTTTAAAGAAAGAATATTAACGGGTATGTGCATATGTCACATTAGTAATGTCAAAATACTTAATACTTATCACATATATACAATATGCATGACATATAGTACAAACGTGGGTGCATATTTTTTGAGTCCTCACTAATTGTCATGTACTATGCCTGTGTTACATGCATTATCTTGTTTAGTTCTTCCGTGCCATTTTTGCAATGTCAGAGTTATTTCACTTAATCCTGGATATAATCATGAAACCAGTGTGCTAGAATTAAACCCTTTAACAGAGGCAAATAATGAACTTTACATAGAAGGCATGATTTCCAGAGTCACACATCTGGAACTCCAGTCCAGTTTAGTCTAACTCCAAAGCTCATACTCTAGCCCATTGTTACTACTTTGTATGTTTAGTTACATATTTACATAAATAGAAAGCTATATACCCTTAAACACTGCCTAAGATATCAAAGTCTAAAGCAATTAGGCAGCACATTTATTTTAACTTTATTTTTAAGTATATTCTTTGCTGCTTCAAGGAAATAATTCTTAAATGACAAGCAATGCATTTAATGTTGCCAGATAAAACCTGTGTATGCAGGCAAAGGGCAGTTTTATAAAGGGCCAATATAGTTTCAGATTTTTCTCCTCTCATATTTTCTATCTAAACAGAGGGAATAGCCACACTATTCAGTACGCGTTCTAAAAGCCTCCAGGGAATATTGCTAAAAACACCTGTGAGATAGTGGATGTAAGTTGAATAAGGAAGGGAACTGAGGGATATTAAGTGGAGGAAAACTGGCTGTCTACTTACCAGTCTGAAATTCAGCTTCCTTCTGCTAAATTCATATAGATTAAGTTGCAATGATTAAATTGTGCCATACCTTCCTAAATCTTTGAATCAGGAATTAATTATTGGTAGGAACATTCGTCAAGACTGTCCTAACACTTAGACCCACAAAATGCTCTTCTCCAAGCCACTCTTTTAAATATGTTCCTTTGAAAAAAATACCCTATTCTGGATCTTACATTGTAAATGACTCAGAATAGAATTAGAACATCTAAAGATATTCTAGTAGAATTTTTAACCTATAGGAACTATACATTGAAACTAAAAACACTTGTGATGAATTTACTGCTGTGAATTATCTTATGAAAGAGAAAATGAAGACACAAGTTAAAGAAAAAAATGTTATATGTATACATTTAAGATGTAAAGTCTCAGTTTTGTCCTTGATGAATGACATTTAACTCAGTAAAAAAAAAAAAAAAAGTAACATTTAAGGAATTTCTCCATATGCCAATGTCTGTAGTGGATGTTTCGCATATGCTATTTTATATAATTTCCACAGCAGCCCTATGAAACATACATTTTTCTTCCATTTAAAAACAATTTAAAAAGACAAAACAAAAATAGCTGTTGTAGCTTAAGTCCTTCTCATGTTCACTATTCATTTCCTTTTACCTTTATCCATGGTGGATAGAGTGCACTGCCTTTCTCCTTGACTTTAAGTTTGACCATGTGACTTGCTTTAGCAAATGGAATATCATAGATTGATATAATGTGGACTGGTGACAGCAGAGGCTTAAAATATGCTTCAGTTTTGGCTTTCTCTTTTGTGCCTCTACCATTGTCATGAGAAAGGTTTCTATGGCATCTTGAGACCCTTTAGCTGAGCCCACAACTGACCCAAGCTTGTTCAAGGACCATGGGCAAGAAAAATGTTTAATGCTGTATACCACTGAGAATTTATGTTGGATTTTTTCACAGCAAAATCTCACTAATGAAAAATTGCTGATGGGGTGATACCATAAAACAAAATAAAACAAGCAAGTGGAAAAGCTAAAATATATGCTATTTTCTTTGGGATTAGTTGGCGGGCAGCAAAGAGACTCATGAGAGGCTGAAAGAACAATCCATGTTATATAGTGGTGAAGCATTCAATAAATTTTTATAGTTACTAAAAAGAGAGAAAAAAATTGAGGCAGGCTGTTGACTGTATAAGTTGATTTCTTATTAAGGTGCTACAGGAAAGTGATGAGCTCATTAAAGAACACAACTCAAAACAAAGCTGGCCAGTTTGCAAGCAAAATTTAGAGAGAATAGAGAAAGCTTAGAGATTGCATGGCTGGGAAAAAGATATGTTTATCTTCAAATCAATGATGTATCTTAACCAAGGTGGCTTTAATGTTCCCCTCAGTTTGATTAAACTTTAGACAGGTTTTTTTCCTGATTGTAGGTCTCTGGTCTCCTTTTTCTTAGGACATTTACTTTTGAAAACTTTCTATTGTAAATTCTTTCTCTGCCCCTTTGAAATATAAATGTTCTTCCAGTTTCTTGCCAGCTTTACAACCCAGAAATGTCTTTCTAAAGACCAGGAGCCATCCTTTTAAAATATAATTATCATGGAAGATAGTATTCCCATCTTTCAGTCTCTATGGAAAGAGAGGAGCTTAACTTATTCAATGGACATCAATTAACAGACACACGTAGAGAAAAATATTTGCAAACTCAGAACAATTCAGTATGATGATGCATCTCTTTGACCAGTCTTCTTCCCTAATGTCCTCCAGTACTTTCCCACTGGTTCACCCACCCCAACACTTAAAAATATTCCCACCTTAAAAAAAAATTCCCACCTTTTGTTTCAGCGGAGTTGAGTTCAATCTCTTTCCTCTCTTGGAATAATCTTAAATAAGGCCATCCTTGTCTGTTTAACTTCATCCAGTGCAATTTTTCTTTGACAGCCTATTGAAAAACAATCTCAGATAAAGGTCAATTACTCTGAACATTAGAGTAAGTCATGACTTCAGAGCAAAGACCAAATCAAGCCTGTGGCTGTGACATTCTTTGCCAAAACTTCTGAAACGTTTAAGATGCATCTAGCAGAACTTTTAAGCCAAACAAGGATGCTAGATAACCTAGGGGTGTAAGCACATAGCATCATGATGTACCCAAACTACTAGTAATTAAAAAGAGAGAGAGGTACTTTCTGAAAGAATTTGAGAGGTGACTTTTGGCACATGGGATTGACTGGAATCAAATACATGGAAACAAATGTTTCAAGGGAATTTACTGGCAAAGATGCCACCTGCCTACACTAAAAGAATATGAGAGTTTTGAGAGTAAAAGACATTCAGCAGGAAGCCAACCAAGAAATCTGCTCAATGTTCTTTTCAAAAATGGCCAAGGAGAGTGATGCAAAGGAGAAATTTCTGGAGAGTGGAGTCAAGAGCTCTAAAGGACAATGCACTGAACTGAACTGAGGCCTAGTCAAGGGACATTTCCTATACCTATAGGAATCCTATAGGATTCTGGCAATACTTGCTCAACAGGATCTCAGAATTTCTATAGACTAGTAACTGTTATTTGCCTCCTCTTCTTTCCATTTTGAGTAGGAGTGTTTATTATGGTTATCCTGTCCCTGTTCCACTATTGTATTTTGGATGCATGGGAACGGTGAGGTATAGAAAACTTATCTAACTTTCTAGATCCATAGGCACAACATCTGGACCTGATCAAGCCTGATGCCATGAAAATATGGGACCTTGGGTATGTTTTGGAAAGGAATTGAGTATTTTCGCGTGGGAAAATAGAGTGAATATTTGTGAGCAAAAGGAAGCCTAAGTGTGGCAGCTATAAAGACATCCCAGTTCAATCTCCTGATTGTGAGGAGGGCGAATAGGATGCTGGCTATATACAGATGTCTGTGAAATACTGAGTGGTCTGTATGAAGGGTTGACACCCTGGGGTGACATCTGTCCCTGTTAAAGTGACTCAGGGATATCTTGGTAGTTCCAGTTTTACATATGTATCTCTTCAAAGAATCTAAACTTTAAAAATTTTAACTTTTACCCACTAAGCAACAGCATCCCCAAGAGAGAGAAAGTAAATATTTAAATATTAATTATTAATAAATAATTAAAATGTTATTCTACTTGCATGACAACATATTTTAATTAGGTCAAAATTGCATACTTATTTGTAGATCTAAATCGAAAAGAGTCTCCTTGGAAATACACATTTAATTTTACAGAGTGTTTTAGATAGATTTATCTATCACGTTTGCATGTTTGAAGAAACTTGTGCTAAAATATTTTAATATTATGGATATGATCACCACAACTGGTTAGTACCTGTAAAGAAAAGAGTATAGAATTTGGAATGAGATATTCTACTTAACATTTCTGTGGCCTATATCATGCATTTAACTTCCCTGAACATCAGTATCATTTTCTACAAAATGGGGCTGATATTAAATGTCTTGTAGAGTTAGTGTGAAATTAATTGCTATAGTATATGTAAAGTTTCTATTGAACAGTAAGCTCTCAGAAATTTAATTTCACACCTGTCCCCCTATGAACACCCACACACAATTTTTCCTCAGTGCATAATGAATTGTTTATCTGACATGAAATGTAAAGTTGGAATTTTTTAAGTGAATCTGTGTGCTTAGGACATAAAATGTTGAACTCCATTCACTGTTAATTTCCAGCCTGTCCGTCACATAGTGCTGATCAGTTATATCAGAACTAGTTGTTCTATTTTATGGCTGCTTCTATTGTTCACCATAGTAGCTTGGCAGATCAAAGTATCAGAAAATTATATTAGGTTAAATTAACAAGTTATTATAAAATAAAGAGGCTTTAAATTCAGGAGAATTTAAGTCATAGAGGATAGAGGTAGGAGTTGGTCTGAGTTTATTGAAACCTTATCTACTGGGGGACACCTGGGTGATACCATAGGTTAAGGGACCGGCTTTTGGTTTCAGCTCACGTTGTGATCTCAGGGTTGCCGGATCAAGCCCCAGTTTGGGCTCCACGCTGAGCATGGAGTCTGCTTAGGTTTCTCTCTCCTTCTCCCTCTGCCCACCCCACCCCCCACAGTCTCTCTCTATCTTCTTCTCTCCCAAATAAATAAATAAATCTTTAAAAAAAAAAAAAAAAGCCTTATCTACTGGATATGTCTTTAGATTTCTTTCCTGAATTTTGTGTGGCCTGTTGCCCCGTAGCTGGAGATGAGGTAAAGAGGGCAGATGTGATGCTGAGCTCGCACTGTGATGCCTATAAAGTGAACAGTGGTGTGTCTGAAAAAGGTTGATAATCTGGAGGTGACATCTTCTTTTGTTGGAAGGGCTCCAAGAACGTTACTAGTTCTACTTTTATATGTCCTTGCTTGTACAGGGCCTGTTTGGTGACCTGCCCTCTCCATCTGTTGCTTACCAATTCTTAGCCTATCTTCTTGGAGTATGGGGGCGGTGGGGCGGGGAGGGGGTGAAATAGATTTGGATTCAAATCCCAGTTCTATCTCAATAGTCATATAATCTTGGGTAAATTTCTTAAAATCCTAGAATTTACTTTCCTTATCAAATAAATAAAAGTATCCAGCTCATTAAATCCACACTCCTTCCCATATGAAATGAAACAACATATGTCTATGATGTAGCATGACCAACCTTTAGTAGTCACTCAATGGAAATAGCTAATATTAGCTTTGATAGTCTCACCTATTTAAAAAACATATATATTTCATCAAAACCTGAGGCAAACATTATGTCAAAGCTCCAGGTTTTTTAAAATATACATTGGAAGTAGGAAACAGAAGGGAATCAGGAATTGACAAACTTCCATCTGGTTACTATATATAAAAATAGAACCAGATTAATTTCTTAGTGAAGAGAACATAAAAGGGGGTCACTTCTACTAAGAGGGTGGTCCTAAAAAATGTGGGTCCTCTGTATTGGTTATTTAGATGACAGAGTTTCCTTTCATAATTCTGCTTTAAAATCCTATTTTGTTTGAAAAGAAATTGCTTCTGGTGTCCTTCTAACTAACAAGATCCCTTTAAAAAAAGTATTCTGTATTAGAAAGCAAATGTATCAGAACTAGTCTTTTGGGTTAGGACTGCAAGAAGGTACATAGTTATCTTAACCATTTCATTTAAACTGGTCCAGAAATGTCTGTCAAGAGAAGCTTGTAGTGAATATGTATGAGGGAAAGAATGTAAAGACTTGAATTTTTTTCCCAGAGAACATATTGAGAGTACTGGGCGGGGGGGGAGGGGGGAGGAGACAAAAAAAAAAGGAAGACCTTTCCTAAGCTTACAAAAAAGTTGTCATAAATACACATCTTTGTTGAGTGGCAACAACACATATTGTATCTGTTTAGAAATCTATGAAGAAGGAATTCAATGGTAAGAGGAACCAAACCTGACTCATGAAAAAGTTTGGGTGATTTCAGCACAGGATCCAACAGATGAAAGGACAAAGAACTAGAAAGACTCCCTAACACATGACAGACAGATTTATATGTGACTATAATGGTGAGGCTTCTCTTCAATTGTAAAGGTGTCTGCCAGGATTGGACTGGCAGATGAGAAAAAAAAAAAAAAAAGTAACTTACTAGACCTCTGGGTGTCAATCTGTTCCAAGGAAGTGAAGTATCCATGATATGTTATAACAAGAAAAATTTAGAACTATAATTTTTTTAAAAATCCCTGATTATTTTAAAGATAACCTTTGAGTCCAGCCTATTAATTAATGTAAATTTGTATTAGAGAATGAAGTGTGTCATCTGATGTGGAAAGCTGAAAGGGGAGGACAATAGACCATTAGTTTTCTAGCAGCCAGTGTCCTGAGTTTAATATAGATTGCTAAAGAAAATAGGCAGGAGCTTTGTGGGTTATTCAAAGACCCAAACTTTGGAAGGAAAGTTTTTAAAAAGTGTATACTTGCAAGTAAGAGTAAAGAAAATGGACATACTTAAATCCCCAAGGTTAGCAAGAGATCAATGGTAGCCATATTTCAATCTAACCAAGGGGTATAATTCATAGGAATACTCTCACACTATGTCAACAATATAAATGAGAGAAAAATATAGTTAGAGGAAGGTGATGAACAGATGTTACTACTCCAACTGCTGGTGTTCTTGCCCTTGTGTTACCCTGTTCTGATTGTGAGGGAGACCTGTGACTTGCTTCTAACAATAGAATATGGCAAAGGTGATAAGATGTCACTCCTCTGACTAAGTCATGCTATATAAAACTTCGTCTTGCTAGCCAACTTGCTCTCCTTCCTGACTTTGAAGAAGCAAGCCTATATGAGTTGTATGGTCACAAGGACATTAATTCTGCCAGCAACCAGAGTGATCTTGGAAGTGCTTCTTCCCCTCATCGATCCTCCAAATGAGAACCCAGTCTTGGCTGACATCTTGATTTCAGCCTTGCAGAGGACCCAGCTAAGCTGTGTCCAGATTCCTGACCCAAAGAATCTGTGAAATAATAAATGCATACTGTTCTTTTAAGTCACCAAGTCTGTGATGATTTGTTATTCAGCACAGAGAACTAATACAAGTAAAACCATCAGTCTTCACAGATTAAGAATATCTTGGTGAAGGTGGAGGTTTCTTTGGAATATTGTTAGGCTTAAGGATCACTAATACCTTTTGAGATGCCTTACTAGCACTGGAGAATGACCATTATGCTGATGGGGGCTTAGTTAATGCTAAGTAACTATGTGAAATTAAGCTCAAGCTCCAAATTCAAAATAATGAAGGATAAAGGAAAAAAACTTATCAGGCTGGTTATCCAAAGAACCTAATTGTTTCAACAATTTATTTTCTGTTTTTTCTTTTTAATTTATTTTTGTTTTTAATTGTGGCAAAATAAAATTCATCATAACAACTTTCTAAGTATACAGTTTGGTAGTGTTAAGTACATTCACATTGTGCAACTGATCTCCAAAACTTAAACTTTATAATCATTAAACAACAGCTCCCCATTCTTCCCTCCCCTCAGCCTCAGGTAACCACCATTCTACTTTCTGTCTCTGAATGTGACTACTCTGGTTACCTCATAAAAGTGGAATCATACGGTATTTGTCTTTTTCTTATCAGCTTATTTCACTTAGCATAATGTCCTCAAGGTTCATCCATGTTGTATCATATGACAGGATTTCTTTCCTTTTTAAGGCTAATAATAATCCATTGTATATGTTGCATTTGTTTATTCATTCATCTGTTGATGGACTTGTGGGTTGCTTCTACCTTTTGGCTATTGTGAATAACTGCAATGAAATATAAATATACAAATATTTCATTTTTTGAAGATTTTATTTATTTATTTGAGAGAAAGAGGGAGACAGTGAGCACAAGTGGAGGGGAGAGGTAGAGGGAAAGGGAGAAGCAGACTCTCCACTGAGCAGGGACCCCCAACATGGGGCTCGATCCCAGGACCCTGAGATCTTGACCTAACCTGAAGGCAGGCGCTTAACTGACTGAGCCACCCAGGTGCCCCTAAATATACAAATATTTCTTAATGACTCTTCTTTCACTACTTTTGAGTGTTTACCCAGGAGTGGAATTGCTGAATCATATGGTAATTCTAGCTTTAATTTTTTTGAGGAACTGCCATACTGTTATCCACAATAGTTATACCATTTTACATTTCCACCAGCAGTACACATAGGATCTAATTTCTCTACAACCTTACCAACACTTTTTATTTTCTGGATTTTTGATGGTAGCCATCATAATGGGTATAAAATGATATCTCATTATGGTTTTGATTTCAGTTTTCCTAATTATCAGTGATATTGAGCATCTTTCCATTTGCTTGTTGGCCATTTATGTATCTTCTTTGGAGAAATGTTGATTCAAGTTCTTTGCTTATTTTTTAATTGAGTTGTTTGTTTTATTGTTGTTGAATGGTAGGACTTTTTAAAATATATTCTGGATATTAACCCCTTATCAGATATATGACTTACAAATAATTTCTCCCATTCTGTAAGTTGCTTTTTCACTGTATTGTGTCCTTTAATGCATAACAGTTTTTATATTTGATAGTCTAGTTTATCTATTTTTTTCCCTTTTGTTTCCTGTGCTGTCTTTCTCTCTCTCTCTCTTTTTAAAATCACACTGGTATTCCTGAGTGCTCTACACCAGATTCAAAGTGAAACTCAGAAATAATGATCATGCTGAAGTAAATCTGTCGTTTATGAAAAGAGAAATAATGTTGTAGCTAAGCTTAGTGAGAGAGAGAGACAGAGAGAGAGAGAAGAAACCTAGGGGCCAAGATACAAGACCAAGTAAGGGAAAGCATGTTTATGTCTCAGAAAAGTGTAGCCAATCAATTCTCTTTCTAGGTTTTTTATTTACTTGAATTCTAAATGTTTGTTAAAATACACAGCCATTGCCCTTTGACTTTCCTTATTTTCTCAAGTTTAAAAGCCTGATTTTCCAGGACCATCCTGCTACAGTTTTTAGCAAGGGCTAGAATCATAACTCCCACTGCATTTTGTTCAATTTTAGGAGATAGTTGAGGCTTTCCAAAATGCAACTTTATTGAGGGAACAAACCTTGATACAGAATTTAACTAATTTCAATCTCCCAATTCCTCTTTCTATTCTGAGATATGGCTAGGCCTATCCATTGTCAGGAATGGCATGCACCCTCATTGCTTTTTTGGTTGGTTTAAAAGTGACTTCAGGAAGAGGGGAGCCAAATTATTCAGGAAAAAAATTTTGAAGGTTGTCTGATCCCTTTACATGGCATCTTATAGGAGGCTTTCTGCAGCCTGCATCACCATCACTGTTACCATCCACATGACACAACCTGGGATAGAACAGAATAGATTCATCAGATGGAGTCACAAGCCCCATTCTTTCTGCCTTTTGGGGGTAATTGTCTAACGCTTTTAGCCAGTGCACAGCTTAAACCCTGTCAGAGTTCAGTGAAGGAACATGGGCCTGAATGTATAGTTCTCTGAAAGCAGAAGGCACGCTACCTCATAAGGAACTGACCTGTAGCTGGGCTGTGGGAGCATCTGAGATCTCTCTTTGGGAATGCCAGGCAAAACCAAAACAA
This sequence comes from Leptonychotes weddellii, assembly GCF_054177405.1. NCBI lineage: Eukaryota > Metazoa > Chordata > Mammalia > Carnivora > Phocidae > Leptonychotes > Leptonychotes weddellii. Next base: position 41,058,863 of record NC_138382.1, read on the forward strand.
ACCAAAACAAACCAAAAAGATTTCCTAAGGGGCGCCTGAGTGGCTCAGTCGTTGGGCGTCTGCCTTCGGCTCAGGTCGTGATCCCAGGGTCCTGGGATCGAGCCCCGCATCGGGCTCCCGGCTCAGCGGGGAGCCTGCTTCTCCCTCTCCCACTCCCCCTGCTTGTGTTCCCTCTCTCGCTGTGTCTCTCTCTGTCAAATAAATAAATAAAATCTTTAAAAAAAAAAAAAAAAAGATTTCCTAAATATAATAGACCATGTGGCCGGTTTTCAGGACTGATTTTGACTATTTCACAGAGAGGCTATAAACAACATTGTAAGTGATTTCACTGGTGAGGACTTTATACAAAGTAACTGTTTGGCAAACAATTAACTAGAAAGTTCATCTTAGAATTGGTATTATATTTAGCATACAGACCATAACTACCCTCTGAACAAGTTGCCCTATCAGGAATATGGAAGAAGCTAATGTTCCTCAAAAGCAGCATACCAGAGTCTAAAATAACAAAACCTCGCTTTGTGACCTCAAGTAATTCTTTTTCCGGGTCTCTGTTCCCTTACCTGTAAACTGATGCTACTTAAAATGAATTAATTTCCCAGTTTTAATCCATCCTTGAATTTTATTCAAAATCAGTGAAGGATATAGGGAAAGCAGGTGAGTGGGTGTGGACATGCTTACATGACATCATATACCTCAAAATGTGTTTTGTCTTCTTTAGAATCCAAAGCAGACTATAAGCAAAGAGGTTAATTTCAGCATCTGAGATGTTACTGTGGTGTACTTAAATGTGGATGTGAGAGCACTGTGGAAGTCAAGCTCCCCTTGGTGAATTCACCAAGGCCACATTTTACACCTGGCAAATTTCTTTTAAGTTTCTAAGGTCTTGACATAAGAAACTTGCACAGCATAAGTATCTGTTAATATTGCAAGACCTCCTTATTTTTGTACAGTTTATTTTGGTTGTAATAAAATCTGCAACTCACTTATTACATGCAATAAATATATAGGCTCTACTTCTTTCAGAGTCTTTAACAAGTATCTGAATGAAAATATGTGATTTGTGAGTGCTCAGTTTAGAGATGGGGTAAGAGAGAATGGCCTAGTGGACTGTGTTGTTACTATAGATGCATTCCCTGGTTTACTGGATAATCATTTCTCAACAATAATTAAATTAAACCCATGTAGGAATCATAACTTTTGAGAGCCAGGAATACAGAACTACAGAAAAATGAGTCCACGTGATCTCATTCTGTTATAGTCATATTAGCCCACGTAGACTCCTAAACAGTATGTGTACCAAGCACAGTAAAAGATGATAGTGAAATATTTCCCTTCCCTCTATCTGTTCTTTTCCTCTAGCTTTTCTTTTCCATTGTGAGATGTGCCCAACTATTCAACAAACAATTATAGATGACAAACTATTGTACTAGTTATGTCATGAGTAGCTAAGAGTATGCTGGCAGAGACATGAATAACACTCAGACTTTTTCACTCAATCTTCATGTGCAGTAATACATTAATTTATTTTAGAATTATACTGACATTAGTAAGGTACATAATTATGGTGGTAATTTTCTGCAATATTATAATGTCATATAAATGTTAGGACTGCTTTTCTAGAAGAGGAAAGATGAAAGTTTCTATTATTCTGAACTTAATCATCAGTGAATGAATTACCCTAGTTGCCCTCCTAAAAGTCTACCTATGGAATTTAGCTAGAAAACACTGTGTCCTATAGCAGCAAATGTTGCTACATAAAGTTATTTGGTTTTAAAATACCCTTCTTGAAAACAAGAGGAATTATGCAAGAGATTTGCAGCATATTCTGGATGAAGACAGAGAACATAAATCTGGATGTGTTCTGCTTTGCTCTGTATTATAAACATGCAAATGGAAGGGCAAGGATTTATTATTTTAAATGAGTTCAAGTGGGGAGGGATATTATGGCCTTATTTATTTTTTAAGTTCAAATTGTCGTACGTTAAGTTTTATTAAAGTAGAACACATCTGTATGAGATCTAAATGGAAAATTGAAATGAGTTTATGTCTGATGCATTGATGAATTAATGAGTCATTCATTCATTCATTCACTCATTTGTATCTCACATGTTTACCAAACATATACTGAGCACCTGTTTTGTTCAAAGTAGAGTAGATATTACTGCGGGAACAAATAATCCCTATTTTATTGACATCAAACAAACAAACAAAAGATTTATCTCCTATACGAGTTACATGGTGGTGACAGAATGACTAAGATCTCTGTTCGTTATCATGTCACACCTCTCCTCTGGGACCCAGGCTGATGAAGCAGCCACACCATGCCATACACTGGTAGAACAGAAAGAGAATGTGTTGAGGTATGTACTGTCTCTCGAAGTTTCCACCCAGAAGTGACTCATGTCACTGTGACACACGTGTCATCAGCCAGTGCAAGACTTATGATGTGAGTTTGAGTTTATCAATGAAAAACACAATAAACTCAATTCTCTATCCACGTGGTTAGGCATACTTTCCTGTCCCTAAGTTAAATAATGCATAAAACAAACACAAATCATTTTGTTACTTACCCCAGAAAATACTTGTCCCTAAGAGATATGAGTACCAATCGAATAAAAGAGCTTACTGATCAAAACTAGCACTCACTCCCAACACTGGCTCTGTGCCCTTCACCTTGTTGTGTCCACCAGTCCAAAGCTATTATGTCATATACTCTTCCTGAGCTCAACTAATTCCCATTTTGCAAGACCATCTTAACATCACTCAGCTCAGGCCCTAAAATCCTGTAAATATTCTCCACTGGCTTTCCCCTTGTGACACAATATTAAGACTCTCAAAGCAGTATTTTCCTTATACAGCTGGTCAAAGAAACTTGGCTTTGCTTGATCATTAAGTTTTTCTACTGGTCTTTTTGAAGAGTAAGCATTTGACATATGCCTACTCTGCACCTGGAAGAAGACAGGAAACCAAATATTACTGGATAGCACTAAAGGCAATCATAGTATTGAAATGTCAGGCAGTGTGACAGGCATTCGAGATACAGAGTTGACTGAGGCCCAGGCTTTGCCACAGCGTAGTTGTTTCATAATGTTTGTTAAATGAATGAATGGAATATAGAAAGGAAGACAAGCATGTCTTAATCTTTTAATACATTTTGAAGAAAATGATAATAATAGAGTTAGCAAAATAGATGATAAAGATATATAGAAACTCACTGCTATGTTGTATCCGGGCTTAATTTTTTCTGATTCTCTTGTTTCCCAGATACGGGAGTGAAAGTACCCCACAGAGAGTTTGACGGTTTCTCCTTCCCATAGTCCCAAACACATCACTCTGTAAGAATTGAAAAACTTCAGTAAGAAAACTAGTCTAGAAGAGAATAATGTATTTGATAGTTTCTCAAATATTAGTCTCTTCTATACCTATAAACCCATGAAGACATAATGCTGTCACCTTTGAACACCTGATGCCATATAGATGTGCAATAAATATTATTTAATGAATGAGTGAATGTCAACCCCATTCATTCTGGTGTCACATGTGCTTACACTATATGCAAAACTATGTGCCGTTGTTAGAGACCCAAAGATGAATAGCATACAGTCATTCGAAGCATCTTTGTAAAAAGAGTCAAGTCTGGGGGTACCTGGGTGGCTCATTCAGTTTCGGGCTCGGGCTCTTGGTTTCAGCTCAGGTCATGATGTCACAGTGGTGGGATCCAACCAGGCATTGGGCTTTGCAACCAGCAAGGAGTTGCTTCAGATTGTCTCTCCCTCTCCCTCCCCTCTGCTTCTCAACCCCTTGGCAAAGGCTCTCTCAATAAAATAAAATAAAATAAAATAAATAAAATAGTCTGAATCAGAGGAGAAACCACTATGGCTTCTGGAAGGTGTGGAATAGCTGGGCCTTCCCATAACCCTAAGAGGCTACCTAAGCACATTCTCTAAATAATTCTGTGTCACACAACATGATGATGGAAAGAGTTCTGAACTTAGAACATGTTTCCAATGCCAGGTCTCACCCTGATCCTCTTTGTGAATATTGGCAAGTCTCTATGCACTCCACTCTTGGTTTCCTGGCCTACAAAATGAAAGATGATGTATTTACATTATAAATGTGGAACGAGCATGCAAATATGTAATACTTGGAAAATACCTTAGCATCATCTGCATTTAAAACTAGTAAAGGGGCGCCTGGGTAGCTCAGAGGGTTAAGCATCTGCCTTCAGTTCAGGTCATGATTCCAGGGTCCTGGGATCAAGTCCCGGGTCAGGCTCCCTGCTCAGCAGTGAGTCTGCTTCTCCTTCTGCCCCTCTCCCCCACTTGTGCTCTCTCTCTCTCTCAATTTAATAAAATCTTTAAAAAAAAAAAGGAAAAAAAAAACCTAGTAAAGTGTTTTTGTGCCCCCCCTTTCCTATCTTTTCATCTCTTGTTTGTGGTCCTTTAGTATCCTCTGGCATTTTCTATCGTGCAGTGAATTGTAATTCTCTGTTGATTTGTTGTCTACTTCCTTTTACAACTTCTCTGTAGACAAGGACATTTTATTCATCTTTATATCCCACATGTTCAATACAGAGCCTGATATATAGTAGATGGTCAATAAATGTTTGAAAATGAAAGAGTATGTATAAGCATATAGATACTAAGTGAATGAATAAATGAATGAGTTGTGGAATTAATAATTGTCAACAAAATTTTCTGTTAAATCGTTGAAGTCAAAGGGTCACTGACTCCTCTCCTCTTTGAAACTGTTTTGAAGCCAGACATTTAACTGATGTAGAGCAAAGAATGAAAATCAGCACTCTCTAGCTCTTGTCTCAAATTTCCTTCGTGATAAGAATTACTTATTTATTAAACATACAGCTTTCCAGACATTTGTCTTGAAGATTGCAGTTTTTCACCTTGGAATATCCTTAAGGAATTTGTATTTCTAGCAAGCACTCCTGGGCAATATATAACATGATGGAAATTTGGTAAATAGTGATCTGGATGAAAGGTAGTAACAGTTAACAGCAAACTTTATGTTGCACATAATAGGTTTAGATTATTTTACCCTTTTAATTTCCTTCATTAATTCATACATATTTATTCATTTAATCTTCACAACAACCCTAACAAGAAATTATTATTATCTCTAGTTCACAGATGAGTAAAACTGGGGTACTGACCAGTTAAGTAACTTACCCCAGGCACAGAGCTACACATCGAAAAGCTGGGATTTGAAATTTGACCATCTGATTTCTGAGTCTGTACTCTTAATTATTCTTCATCGCTTCTGTCCTAGCAATGCAAACCTCGTATTTGTACTGTGCTACACAATTTAAAATATGTTATTTTAACTACTGCTGAGAGCACGTGATACTCACAAAGATCCATTAAGAGAATTTCCAGAGCAAGCACAACTTTAGGGTTTGGATTTTGTAGCACATATGGGAGAGCATCATGTAGTTACCAGACTTTTTGGAAAACTACTATATTAGTGTTCTATTACTGCTGTAACAAATTACCACAAACTTAGTGGCTAAAAAGCACTGGAAAATGTATAATATTACAGTCCTGGAGATCATAATTCCGAAATGAGTCTTATAACCCTATAGTCAAGGTGTCAGCACAGCTAATTCCTTCTGGAGGCTGTAGGGGAGAATCCATTTCTTGCCTCGTCCAGATTCTAGAGGCAGCTAGCGTAACTTGTCTTGTAGCTGCTGCGCTTTAATTACAGATTAATCTCTAAATCTATTGTCATATTGCTTTCTCCTCTTTGGTTCCTCCTTCTTCCCTCTTATAAGAACCCTCATGATTGCACCAGATCAACTAGGCAATCCAGAATAATTGTCCCCATTTCAAAATCCTTAAATAACATTTACAAAGTGTTTTTTTCATGTAAGGTGATATATTCATGGGTTCTGGGACTTGGATATCTTTGGTGGTCTTTTTCAGCCTAGCACACCAAGAATAACATGAGAGGCTACCATGAAAAAAAATAATAATTATAATTATTATAAAAAAATAAAAAATTTCTTAATCTAGATGTCACTGAGCCTCCTGCTACACTGTATATGTCAATCAAAGAATGGTGGTTGGATGAAACACTTTTAAAATGTCTTGTCTAGAATACTTGGGGGGAATAAAAGCATAATTTTTGATTTGATCAAGAAACCATCCCCGTAAATACCCATGAAGAACATTAACACCCAACTAATACCAGTCAGCAACAGTTTTTTTCTTTCTTATACAGTAACCGTTCTGTTATCTCAAGGTCAAATTATCTGGGAACTGGGTACTCAATGCTGAATTGAACTAATTTTGGAAGCCTAAATCAAACTAATCAAACTAAATTTCAAACCTAAATCAAACTAATTTTCACATTTCAGAAGAGTCCACTGGGACTTTACATACAAACTCAGAAGAAATCACCCAAAATTTAAAGTCATAAAGAATTTACTTAGCAAGGTTTTACAAGTACAAATCAGGTCCCGTTAAAAGATTCTACCTTCTGAGACAGAAGTGTTCGTATAACACAGAGAAAATTCCGTAGAGGGCTTCCCTGTATCTTAATGATGACTGTTCCTCTCTTGTTGAAAATGCTTCAACAACAAGTTTTAGGAAAAGACTAAACAATAAGGGAGTTGCTAGAGGTCACAAAGGACTAAAATCTGTAATAATTTGCAAGTCTCTATCAGATAATAGGAAAAAAGATGTTGACTGAAACCATTTCATTTCAAATGATCTCAGTGATATTGATGAAATTGGGAGCATGCCAAATAGAAACATGTTTTCTTATTAATTCCTAAATTGCTTCTCTCATTTTTGCAAATTTAAGTTAATGCAGTAACAAGAAGAAAAAGGTTACTTAAAGTAGAAACAGATATGAATTGGCTAACCAGAGGCAGGCTGCTAAATACCAGTCATGTTTGGACTAATTTTTCTAGACTTTGTTCATATTTTATAAAGCCAAGAAAAAAGTGTTGAATTTTCCTATTACAAAGATCAGAATAAGCACCACTTTAGGTTTTGGATTTTGCAGTGCATGATGGGACAGCACTGAACATCCTCTGGATGACTTGAGAGCAGTGAAATTAAGTTGTTTGCAAAGCTGTCTTTTGGATCAAAGCAAATGAAGTGATCTGAAACTAATGGAAGCTTGGCTTAGGTCCTGGAACGTTACTCTGAATGGCTTAGAGGTATCACTTGAAGCAAATCACTTAATATTTTGTACTTGAATCTCTCCATTTGTGCAAGACAGATATTATATACCTGCTATCTCTCTACCTTCCAAGAATACTTTAGAGACTTGTAAGGTTTCTTTTTATTTTTAAGGCATTCCAAAAGAAAATTGAACACATAGGAAATAAGTATAATCTCTTCATGTCATATTCAACATAAATTAAAAATATTTTTACCTGTATGTTGACTAATATCTTTCTGAGGAATTTATATTAAAGAATTATCAAAAAGATAGAACACACCATAGCCAAAGAACAAAGATGTTCTTTTATGTATCATATATAATAAATACATGAAAGCAATCAAACTGTCCAGCTGTTGACATTTGATTAAACAAATAATAGAAATGTGTTTGATGAACACTTTGATTATAAGTAATGATAATGAAATCTGTGTGTTACCATTGAAAATTACATAATATCACATGAAGTAAAAATGAAACTTCTTTATTAATATCCAGATTATGTTTTCCATATGGATGAATACTGGATAAACTATGCAGAATTCAAAATGAATGATGTGTTTGGATAGAGATCTGAGTGATTTTTATTTTTTTATTCATCGATTTATCGTATTTCTTAAGTATCCTATAATGTTATATAGCCTTTAAACTTTTTAAATATTTAAGATTTTAAAATGGAAGAAATAAAAACTCATGTGGGAACATGCTTGGATGTTTCCCAAATTTTTGCTCTTGCTGTCCTGTTTTTTCTCTTTTCCATTCCCTAGACTCAGCCAATACTACTGTCTTCACTGGAGGCTTCTCTGTAACTCACGGGACTCTTTAAAGGTTTATCATTCACAGAGTTCCGATAGTGAAAGAACTCTATAGAGGCCTGCAGGCTCTGTCTAGCTGTCTCCTTTCCTGGCTGCCTTTGGGTCATCCACACCACTGGCTGTAAAATGCCAACAAGAAAATTAATGGAGCATCCCCCTATATCCTGATTCCTTCCTAAGGGAGCTTGCCTCTGGGGAGCCACTAAAAGGGCAGGGAAAATGTGCAGAAATCTCATGGGAATGGAAAGACATGAAGACAGCTGGTGGATTTGACAAACCATGTCCCTGAAAAAGCCTGTCATTCAGAAATAATGCGACCCTATTCTCTATGAATATGTATTTTAGTAGACCGAAAGTATAGAGAGCCTCTCATTCTGTGAAGGCAGCTATTTTAAAAAGAGTGAACTGGGTGTTGTGCTCAGAACTCTGTCTGCATGCATGATCTCATTGAATTCTCACAACAACCCAAGAGACAGAAAACATAATCCACATGTAACACTAAGGAAAATGGGGACCTAAAAGAGCTAATGACTTTCCCAGTGGCACAGTCTTGAGAGTGTCTCAAGCTTCTACAATTTCGATCAGTCTCAGAAGACAGCATAACCAGGACTATGCACAGAATGCAGCAAAAGAAAGCACCGTTTTCCTCCATATCAAGGGATCCACATCATGCCACTGGAGCAATAGTGGTAATGATTCAGTGGCCCGGGGCCTCCACATTAGCTGCTTCTGTCAATGAGATAACCTTTAAGAAATCAAGTTTTCCTAACTAACGCATGTTGGCAGCTCATTTGCTTCTTCAAACACCTCAGATAACATTCCTGAGGTGAGAGAAAGCATATCATGTGTAAGACCTCACCTCTGGATATTTTATTGTGTGATGTCGTGTCTTAGAGTATGTGTGAGCAGTAAATGTTCACAATGGTAAGTTTCGTCTATAACTTAGTGTCTCATATGTATTCTTGATTTTCACGTGCCTTCTCAAAGGCACATGCAGTTCATTTTTTATTTCAATTTCTGGATACTCATGTTCTTTTAGCATATTTTACCATCTAGGCCAGACCACTATGGTGAGGTAGGAGAATTTAGGTAGGGGCTAACTATGCCAAACGTGGTTCTGGACACATATTTTTTCAGTCTTTATAGAAAGGTAATGTTATTTCCATTTGTACCTTTGGAAAGACTGAGGTTTAGTAATTTACCCAATAAGATCTCTTACTAGTAAATTGGTAGAGCCAAGACTATATTCCTCATATCCTCAAATACCTCATGCACAATAATATTGCCCAGATCTCACTTCCCTTGCAGGTCTTGATATGGTGCGTGGGTTCTTAGCTGTAAGCAACAGAAACGGACTCTGATCACTTAAATTTATTTTATTTATTTTTTAAATTTTATTTTATTATGTTATGTTAATCACCATACATTACATCATTAGTTTTTGATGTAGTGTTCCATGATTCTTGTTTGCGTATAACACCCAGTGCTCCATGCAATACGTGCCCTCTTTAATACCCATCACAGGGCTAACCCATCCCCCTCCCCCCTCCCCTCTAGAACCCTCAGTTTGTTTCTCAGAGTCCGTCGTCTCTCATGGTTCGTCTCCCCTCCGATTCTCCCCCCCCTTCATTTTAAAGGACATTAGCTAACTCAAAGAATCACTAGTAGAGCAGTAGACTGAGACATGGAAAAACAGTTGGAACAAGAACCACTCCCAAGACCATAGCCATAATCAGGCCACAGAACTAGGCTATTGCTGCCACCATAATCCACTTGATGCCATAGCTTGAACCTCCCCTATCACCACTGGCACCAGCTAAACACCAGATACTGCCTTTGTCCTTGGTCATTACTGCCCTGGAAACTCGGGGAGTTGCCTCTTCCACTGCGGCCTTCCACCAGCATGGGTTCTTCAGTGCCTCTCTTTCTTTGCCTGCCATTTCCTAATTCACAGTTAAAGTGGGGCTGGGGGTTGTCTGATTAGTTGACCTTATGTCCCATACCTATACCCTAATCACAAGACGTACTGCCATATTGAGTATCTGATTTTCTCAGCTTCTATCATCATAGGTAGACTGTCGCCACCTTTCACCAAACTCAAAAATGCTATCGTTACCAGCCCTCCCACTGTCCCTGATAAAAGTCAGCTTTACATCTCAGTTTGTTTCTCATTCTTTTGGCCCCAGAATTTGAAAGTTTCCTGTTAAAATATAGAGAGGATCACCTAAAGAGGATAACACATTGCTATCAATAGGCCGGGTCCTTAGATCCTTCTAGTTTATATGATTATCTCAAGCTTAAATCAAAGTTCTAAGGACATGGGATATTTGAAAAAAGGCTAATTTAGTTTCAAGGGTAGGAAAAGAGGACAGGAAGAGAAGAATTACTAGAGGAACGTAAAGCTGTTTTTGTTGTTCAATTGTTTGTTTTGCAGATGTGGAAAGTAAAGATGGGAGAGTGACTGAAAGGGACAAATGCAAATGTGTATAGAAAGTCACCTAAACAACAGATGGGCATTCATCCATTCATTCATTAATCATTCATTTATTCTTGGAGGCACCAAATATTTTGGAGTGACTGTGCTGCCAGGCACAGCGCTAAGTCCTGGGGATACGAAAATGTGTCAACCCTACTCACTGTCTCCATGTTTGTTTCTTCATGTATCAGGTGCTCAGTACTCGCACCTATTTCCCTGTCAGGAGCTAATTCTCAGCAAACCAAACTTGTCCATTTTCTTCTAAAATATCTACCTGGCATGAAATGAAACTAAATTGCACTGGTTCAGTCTGTGTTTAATATTCTGAAATCATAATTTGAGCCAAAAATTCTGCTCCTTCCAAGTGATTGCTGTCTGGGGATTCTCATTGCAGCCTTGAGTTGGGGAGCACTCGGATCCTTTCCTGGCTGTCACTGGCTTGTTTAAGTGACCCTGAGCAAATGAGTTAAGCATCTGTGGGACTCGGTTTCTTCATCTCTGAAAGACAGATAAAAATACCAGCCACCTGTTGTGAAGATCAGGGAGCTAATATGTCTCAGAAGCTTTCAAATCTCTGGTTCTAAGCCTTTTGCTATCTACGTATTAAGAACAAGGACAAGTGCTCATTGCTTTCACCCAAATGCTGCATTCAAAGGAATAAAAAAATACAGCATTTGAGTTCTACAAGACTTGAAGGTTATTTTGTGTTAGTTTGAATTTCAAACTGTTTTTCTGTGTTGTACTCTTGGCCCTGCCATTTTTTAAGTACAGCACTTCATTTGCATAGTAATTACAAAGTTTAACAAATAGCATTAATGTCTGAAAGAAAGAGGTACACTCCATTTAAATTACTGACAGTATTACATTACACATTTTTAACTGCAATTTCAAAAAAAAAAAGGAAAGCTATTCCATCATAATGTGCTGTAAAGATTCCCAGAGCTCAGCAATATTTGTGCTTTAAGAAGGTAAAATCTCTTCCTGTGCTCTTTAGTGACTTCTAAAACCCTATTCATAAATACTGATTAGGCACTATTTCACTATAGGACACACTGCTGTTGGCAGAAGTCCCTACTCGGAGCCAAATTAGAAATGTTAGTATAGTAAATTAGGCCAGATGTCTTAGTTGTACTGTACACAAAAGATCATCTTTAATAAACAGATGCTAATGTAGCACTTGGATCACTTATAACTGTAAATGTCAACCCTTGGTCTTACTTCCAGGAAGTTTAAAAAAAAAAAAAAGAATGCTATTTAAATGCAAAAAGAATAATAAAGAGCAAACATGTAATATCATTTGTTTCCTGAAATAATGGTGAATTTGAACAGAAGCACACTGCTGCTTAATAGTAGTTTAAGGGAAAGGGAGAGGAAAAAAAGAAAGACAAGGTCTTTAATTCTTCCTACTTATGTCTCTGTAGTATTTGTTTTGCTTTGTTTTTGTCTAGCCCTGTTCCTTTGGGCATTCTATGCTATGTATTTGTAACTAGTTTCCTTTTCTCCTCAATTGTTTGTCCATACTTCCTTTGAACAAACTTAGTTCCTGCAGAAATAAAGCATCCTTGGAGAATGATTCCTGACTTACCATCCTACCACTCCACTCACATGCTTTTAAATCAAGCCAAGGTGTGTGCACACACACACATACACACCCCACAAACTCATGGGCAAACTGGACATAAAGAAATTTAGTGTGGAAAACTTAGGGGGATCAAATTATTATGGTGTTATTTTTGTGTTTGGCCAAAGATAAAACAACTTACTTTTAATCATAAAACTTACCTTTGAAGAACATACAAGAATTTCAAAGAAAAAGAGACTGTGTGCAGATTATATGAAATATATTTTAAGAAATTCAACCTGGTTTGGTAGCCTATCCAAATATCTTAATCTACCTATGTATCATCCTAGAGGTTTGGCTGGTTCAGTTTTCTGACTTGAGACAGTAGAGTATAATAACAGAGACACTACTTATTCCTGATTTCCAGCCAGGTGCTAGCAACTAGTCAGACCTTCACAGGTCATTTAAATTTCTCAAGTCTCAGTTTCTTCCTCTGTCAACTAGTGAGAAGAGCACCTATCTCATAGATTCATTGATCTCATAGATTGAAGGACTCAGTGCAGTTTCTGACGTATAAAAGGAGCCCAATAAACAGATGACATTCGCAATCACTATTTCTAAATGGAGTCATTTTGCATCTTAGTCCTTAAGGATTTGATATTTTATTCATAGCTTTAAGCTGACACACTGAGCTCTTTTTTTTTTTTTAAAGACTTCATTTATTTATTCATGAGAGACAGAGAGAGAGAGAGAGAGACAGAGGCAGAGGGAGAAGCAGGCTTCCCGCGGAGCAGGGAGCCCGATGCGGGACTCGATCCCAGGACCCTGAGATCACGACCCGAGCCGAAGGCAGACGCTTAACCGACTGAGCCACCCAAGCGTCCCATACTGAGCTCTTTTTTGATGACTGATCCCTGTCTTCATGAAAAGTTATGTCTTGTTTTTGGTATATCCTTAGTGTTCATATTCTATACATATAATAGATGTTTTTGTTTTTGTGCTCTGTCATTGAACTATACTCTGAAACCTTTAGGAAAGTATTACATTTTTTGCAATCTTTATTTTCTAGAACTTGCTACTGTAGTAGTAGTTGCCATTGTAAAAATCATGATATTTTCATTTAAAATAAAATAATTTGTGTTATAATTTTATCTTTAGAGTCAAAATTATATGGTTTATCATGGGAAGACACCTACAATAGACATTTAAAGCCTTAGGCTGAAGAAACTCTTCTGCTCTATGCATCCAATTATAGCCTTATCTTGGGTAAACTCCAAGAGGAGCCTGATATAGTCTTCATTATAATAACTGTCTTAGTGATAGTTTTATGATTTTTTGATCCCCTACTCTGTGCCAGGGATGATTCTATGTCCTCCAAAAGACTTCTAATCTTTACCACAGCCGTTCAATAAAATAATTATATTCCCATTTTAATATTACTAAAGGAGAACTCCCTAAGTTTACATAACTCACAAGGTCACATGGATAATACGAACCTAGGCCTTTGTCTCTGATTCTGTTTTATTGTACCGTTCTATGTTCTAACATTAAAATTATAGAGATGATTTGCTCAGTAATATTGATTGTTCAGGTAGAACATATCCTTCAGTGTGAAAGAAATATAGTTCCTCCTAATTCAGAGGCTATTTCTAAATGCATAAATTTTTGTTGTTGTTGTTTTGGGGCGTAGTGTAGTCAGTTAAGCATCCAACTCTTGGTTTTTGCTCAGGTCATGATCTCAGGGTCATGGGATGGAGCCCTGTGTTAGGCTCCGTGCTCAGTGGGGAGTCTGCTTAAGTTTCTCTCTTCCTCTCTCTCTGCCCCTCTCCCCATGCTTGCACTTTTCCTCTCTCTCTCTCAACTAAACAAATAAATCTTTAAATTTTTTTGTTGTTGTTTAAGTGTCCTTTATAGGCAATACAAATCTGAAAAAGAATGGATTGGCGGTTTCATGATTCAGTTCCAAGAAATAATAATACCAGAAAGATTCTCTAGGTGAATTGAGTTAAGGGATCCTAAAGAAGTTCATAGGACATGAAAGTTAAGTGGAATCTGGTATTATCTTGAGCTGTGGGTTCAGGACAAGTAAGGTAGCAACAGCCAGGTAACCATGTGGGCTAGAAGAATGTGTGACATCTTATAGGTCCTGGGTGGAAGCCCTAGAATGGTATATGACTGAACTTGCATAAGAACAGTTCAAAAACAAGCAAGTTAGCCATGGGCAGGATCAGTGCTAAGGACAAAGTCCATTCTTAGTGAGAGGATCAAGGACTTGATGTTACTAATACCAGTACTGATGTAAACTTCAGTATTAGGTTTTATGGTGGCTCAAATGGGAGGAATCGTTGGACACTGAGGTACTGTTTTGAATTTATGCAAGGGCTTGGGGAGGACAGGGCTTTCAATTAGATAGCATTATTTAGTTTTCCACAACGGGACAAGATAAAATTATATAAATGTTATAGATTAAACACTAATTTGGAAGTGGGATGTGGTGGGTTCTAAGCAAAATTGATCACAAATAGATAGCACAATATTAATCTAACCTATGTGAGCTTCCAAAGAACATTGTAATAAATAGAAGTATCATTTATGAAGGAATTGGAGATTTTGAAAGGTGCTGTTATATAATATCAATATTATTTGTTTGAAAAATTTCTGCAAAGGCCTTAAATTGAATATTTACACATCTCTAAGAGCAAAGAGTATTCAATGAGTGTTCAACCACAAAAAGAAATGAATACTCCTATAAGCTTAATAAGCACTGTTGATGGCTTAATTAATGTTAATTGTTCATACATTCATCATTCAATTCTTTTAAGGACATAAATTTTCTCAGGTTTTTATCTCATCTACATCTCCATGGAATATGCTGATCAAATGGATTATGACATTCCCTTTGGTCCAGGGACAAGCTTGTGAAGGAATGGATTTGTTTTCCAGGCTAGAGGAGGAGGGTATTATTTTTAATACCCTTTAAATATTCTTTTCTCCCTCCATGGATGAATCTCTCTCTTTCCTAAAGGACAGGGACAGTGAATCACATTAATCTGAATGTTACTGGCAGCTGTGTTGCAACTACCAGGTGAGTCAGCCTCAGGATAAAGCTGTTCCTAATGTACGCTAAGTATACAGATGGAAAGAACTTGGGTCTCAGCGACATCATTTAGCTGTAGAACTTTATACATCTGGAATCCACCTTACCTTTTATTGCTTAAGCCAGTTTGCAAATATGTTTTCTGCCACTTATAGCCAAAATGATCCTAATTGATACACTTGCTTTCTGCTATGTATTAAAGCTTTTAAGAAAAAAAAAAATACAGAGTTTCAGCTCCCAAAGAGCTTATAACTATAAGGAAGCAAACAGATATATACATTATTATATTCAGATAAAATAGTCACTATAGGATATATATACACATATATAATATATATATATATAGAAATCATATAAAATATATACTTAATTATAAAACCATGGGATAAATGTTAATGCAGACATTTACCATGCTTGGACAGCAAACACTCTCCTATCACATTGCAGGTAAAGTATGAAAGACACCACCAGACTACATGATCACACCATGGCTGGCCCAATTTCAGATATGAAATGCACATTTAGTGACTTCAATAAGCAGCAGCATCAGTGAATATGGAAAACTGACCCCTATGAACATGACCTCCCTCACACTCAAAAGTTTGAATAGGCGATCGTTGAACACAAAGGTAAATTATTCCTCGTAGAGCTCTACTGTGAAATATAATAACAAGTACCTCTATAAATATTAATTTAAAATGTTTTCAAATTTCATTTTTATTTAAAAATACCCTTGTTCTGTGGTACCTGGGTGGCTCAGTTGGTTAACCGTCTGCCTTCGGCTCAGGTCACAATCCCAGGGTCCTGAGATCGAGCCCTGCATCGGGCTCTCTGCTCAGCGGGGAGCCTGCTTCTCCCTCTCCCTCTGCCTGCCACTCTGCCTACTTACGCTCTCTCTCTCTGTCAAATAAATAAATAAAATCTTTTAAAAAACAATTAAAAAAATAAAAATAAAAATACCTTTGTTCCTGCAAGAAAAACATATACACCATGATTTATAGGAGCACTGTGGTTATAAATCTGTGGTGAGGGAGGAAATAGTCCTGGAAGTCTTCAGAGAGTTATCAGTTTGGGGTTCAAGACAACATTTCATCATAATTTGGGAGACATTAGTCAATATTAACAAGTATTTATTGAGCACTTACTATATGGCAGACACTGTTCTTGGCTCTGGAGAATCAGCACTGAACAAAAGAGAAAAAAATTACTTCATATGTGTCTCCTACTTAGTAGGGTTGAGAGAGTCAGATAATGAAAGAAATAAGTTATATGATATGTTACACTGATAAGTGCTGTAGAGGAAACAAAGCAAAGTGAGATAAGGAGTGTTTGAACTGGTGTGGGGAAGGGAGACTGTAACTTTAGATAGGGTGGCCAAGGAAAAGCTCACTGAAAAGGTGTTTTGAAAGGAAAGATACCTAAGAGAGAGCATTCCAGGTAAAAGAGCTGGCAGCGGAGAGTCCTTGAAGCTGGAGTGTATCTTGAGTCCAACATGGCAAAGAGCATCCAGAGAGAGTAAGCAAGAGAACCAGAAGAAACGTAACGGCTCCCTAAATCGAGTCAGGTCTCACAGGCCTTTGTAAGTTCTTTGACTTTTAGTCTGAAATGAGGCCACCAGAGGTTTTGAGCTAGAATGAGGCACCGAAGTTAGGTTTCAATAGGATCATTTTGCAACAGAGCTAAGAATAGATGGTAGAGCATGGTATGTTTAGAAAGCACGTAATTCAGAGTAGCTGAAGGGTATTCTAGGAGTGTGCTGCAGTGGGTGCAAGCGTTGTAGGAACTGGATTATGATGGACCTTGTCTCTTTAGACAATAGATTTTAGACACAGGAGTAACATGTTAACATATTTCAGAAAGTATGATTTTATGGCAATATTTCCCTCTTGTAGAGATAAATAAGAGTGAGGCAAAGGAAATGGTTAAGAGACTCTGATTGTCATGATTTGGTTTAGCTACAAATTAAGAAGATCTAATGTAACAGTAACCAACAAAAGGAAGTGTAAACATTGTCTAAGGTTATCAAAATGATTCCTCAGTGGACAAAGATCTAGGCATTTTCTATTATTGTTGTTTTATCGTCCTCAACACTGGGTATTTATGTTATGGTCCACGATGGTTGTTCCATTGCCATCTATCACATATGTAGTCTAGCCAGCAGAAAGAAAGAAAAGAAAAGGAGAAAAGCATGTCCCCCTGCTGCCTTGAAGGACAGGTCATGAAATTTGCTCATACCATTTCTAATTATGTCCTATTGGTCAGAATTTAGCCTGGAGATGGCCACAGCTAGCTGTAAAAGAGACTAAGAAATGCAGTTAGTATTCTGGGAAGTCATATATCATGCTAAAATTCAGGATTTCTATTGCTCCTGAGACAGAAAGGAAGAAGGATAACAGGGCAACGACCTGATCTGCGGCAGAGACTACTGCAGTAGTCCAGGTCAGAAGCGTTCAATGCCTGATCTCAGCTGCTGGCTCCATAGACAGAGGATAGCAGCAGATTTAAGAGATGTTTAAAAGAGAAATCAACCAGACTTGGGCACCAAGTACCATTTCACTCTTGATTCAATGGATGATGAAGAGATACATCTAATCTAAGATTTCTGGCTTAGAAATTAATTTTATGACAGGATCATTAAGTGAGATAGGGATTCCTGAAAAGGAACAGATGTGTGCAAAATGTAAGTTTGGTTTCATACAAGTTGTATTTTAAATTCTTTATGAAAGTCAATGTCTGGCAGAAATCCTTATTTTTACATTGTTATTTCTTTCTTTCTTTCTTTCTTTCTTTCTTTCTTTCTTTCTTTCTTTCTTTCTTTCTTTCTTTCTTAAGAAGAAGAATGTAAACCACAGGACACGCATTCTTTAAAGTATAATAGTACTATTTGAATGCCTGAACTCCTTTGTCCTTCAGCCCTGGAAATTGCTCTAGGAAACACATTTCTATTAATTTAAGAGCTACCTGTTATTTTATTTTGACACTTCTGCCATTTGCTAGCATATAAGCATAACCAGTTTTATTTTATTTTGGAGAGGAATAATGTTAATAAACTGTCTTAAAGCCTCGCCTCTCTTCTTTCACATCTCCTGTGGTAATTATCCATTTAGGAAGAATCACCTCTAGAAAGAAGCCTCTTTCTTGAAATCAATACAAGAGCAAAAGCAAACAGTTGTGTAATAGCAATTTCTGCCAGTGCTCTCTGTCAACAGGGATGCTTAAACCGTAAATGCCAATTAGTTTTAGTGGGTTTAGGGTTTCACCCTTGTAAGTAAGAGCCAGTAGTGTGTAACTAGGTTCTGAACCTCCTCTCCATTTGCCCCTTGGCCTTCCCAGATCCAGTCTTTCCAGAGACCTCATCCTGAAAACATGGAACATCCCAAGAAATAAATTCTGAAAAACACAAAACTCGATCTGAATCAAAGTGGTTAAAAACTGGAGGGATATTACCAAGTCTGAGACAAATGATAAAGACCAATGGTTGGTCTCATTAGACCTCCTCATTGGAGAATACAATGCTGCTATGATTATTACTACTGCTCTGAGTTGTTTGCTGTGACATGAACAGTCATTGCATTGAAGTGAGTATACAGACTGCAAATAAACACACGAAAAGGAGTTACACATCATTTGCCGTAAGGACTCTGAAAATCAAACCACAGGAGGTATCATTACACATCTATCATCCTGGCTAAATTGAAAAATTCCGAGAGAACGAATGCTGGTGAAGATGTACAGGAACTGAATCACTTGCATGTTCCTGGTACAGATGGAAATGGTGCAGCCATCCTGGAAAGTTAGTTTGGCAATTTCTTAAAAAAAAAACAAAACTAAACTAAACATGCAACTACTCTTTGAATCAGCTATTGCACTCTTGGGCATTTATCCCAGGGAAATGAAAATTTGTTTTCACACAAAAACCTGTACATGAAAGTTTATAGCACTTTTATTCATAATAGCCAAAAATTAGAAATAACCCAGATGTCCTTCTACAGATGAATGGTTAAATAATCTATGGGACATCCATACCAATAAAAAGGAATAAACCATTGAAGGGGACAGCAAGGCGGGTAAATCTTGAGGGAATTATGCTGAGAATTATGTGAAAAATCCAATCCTGGAAAGCTACGTCCAGTATGATTTCATCTTAATAAAATTCTTGAAATGACAAAATTATAAAAGTGGAAAACAGATGAGTTACCCAGCATGAAGGAAGGAAGGAAGGAAGTAGGTAGTGAGTGTATCTATAAAAGGGGGACATGAAGCATCCTTGTAGGGAAAGAAGTATCTTTTTTTAACATTGATTGTATCAATGTCAATATCCTCATGTGATAACGTACAAGAGCTTTGCAAGATTTTACCACTGGAGGAAACGATAAAGGATAAATAGGATCTCTCTGTATTACTTCTTAGAAGTACATTTGCATCTACAATCATTTCAAAATAAATTTTAAAGAATTTTTTTT
This sequence comes from Leptonychotes weddellii, assembly GCF_054177405.1. NCBI lineage: Eukaryota > Metazoa > Chordata > Mammalia > Carnivora > Phocidae > Leptonychotes > Leptonychotes weddellii. The sequence goes on from NC_138382.1 coordinate 41,078,460, forward strand.
TAAAGATTTTATTTATTTGTCAGAGAAAGAGCACAAGCAGGGTGAGCTGCAGACAGAGGGAGTGGGAGAAGCAGGCTCCCCGCTGAGCAGGGAGCCCGATGTGAAGCTCGATCCCAGGACCCTGGGATCATGACCTGAGCTGAAGGCAGACACTTAACCAACTGAGCCACACAGGCATCCCTCAAAATAAAGTTTAATTTAAAAATAACATACAATGAATTATATTAGCCCTGTTTTTGTGATTTTCATTCTCTTGATGCTTTTCTCATAATTTCTCCCTTCTTGCCACACCCATCTCCCTGTTTCTCTCAGACACATATATCCAACCATTTCTTATACTCCACTGGTTTTCTCAGTCTTAATTCCCACCCAAATCTTGAAGCACATGCTTTGTCTCATGCCAGCCACAGTCAGCCAACTACTTTCCCATCCTGAGTTCAATCACATGCCCAGAGTCTCTGGTCCTTTGTCCTGCCACTTCCGGACCCCTTTGAAATGCAACACTGCATGATGCAACCCCAAAATGTAGAGGAGTTTTACTCCCTAGGGGAAAAACTTTGGAAATGGAGTTGGGGGCAGGGGGAAGGGGCAGAATGGATGAGATCTAGGCAGATAAATTCTCTTACTCTTCCTGCTCAGGAAATGGTTATTCTGCTATGTGTCTTATGGCTCATTGTAAACCGGTGGCTGGCGTGGCAGGATACCTTCATGCTTTGGTTACTATTTTCTCCTGCCTCAGCTTCCTCTTCTCCTTCATTCTTACCGCTTTAGGATTGAGGCTTTCCCCCCAAAAGATAATTGCAGTTAATCCCTTAGTCTTTGTTTTCTGGAAAGTAAGACGTTAACTTTTATAGTTCCCACCCTCACCCACCACGTATTTTCTTTGAATGTCTAGGCTAAGGCAGTCAGGCAGTTCTTTATATTTGTTTAATTCTTCAGGCTTGTTCTTGCCATTCTCTGTGATAACAACCAGCTAATTTGGAAGCAACACAGCATAGTGGTTTATAGAACAAATTTTGAAGTCAAACACTCTTTGCTGTGACATTTACCGCTTGTTTGCATTTTGAGCAAACTATTCAAATTTTAGGAGCATCTGTTTCATGAATAAATGGGTGATAATAATATCAGTGTTGCAAGATTTTTGTGAGGATTAAATAAGTGATGTTTAGAAGTCCCTAACACACCACCCAACCTGGAATTGATATAATAAAGGTTCCAGCTTTTCTCATGTTCTTCTCAGCAGTGATTCTTACCAATAACAGTGGTGTGACTTAGTCATTTGGGGTCTTCCTGATTCTCTAAACCATTTGCCCATACTTGTTTGCTCCAGGGCTATTTCCCAAATTGCCACGTTAGCAACAGAAGGAAAAGGAGCAGTGCTTGAATGCCTGGTAGCCAAGTGTTTATACTGCTAACCATGGAAACAGGGAGTTACTTTACCTCTGTTAGCTTTCCTCTTCTTGTATGTAAATGAGAACAGCGGGGTATTGTGAGGATCAAATAGATAGCAGTGATCCCAATACATGTACATGGTGATCACAACAGTGTAGCCATCCTTCCTTCCTTCAGTTTTTTTAATATTCCACCTTGCCCTGAGGTTCTTAATCTCTATAGGGAAGACTTCCATATATGATTTCACTTTAGTACTTTGATGACTGGTATTCCATGGATATCCAGCTTAGAAACACCTGTTTATGGTGTTAAGTTCCACAGTGCTACAGTAAGGCATGAGTATTTTTATATATTAATACATATATGTAGAAGCAAACGAAATCAGGAATTAGGGTACTTGATATATTTTTTGTGTGGTTTTACTACAGCAGTTTTCAAAATTCAGTGTCATAAATCTATTTTCATTCATGAATGTTTGATATTTGTATGGAAGGATATCATCGCCCATGATTTTAAAACACAAATTATGTGTTTGCGGTGTGCTATAAAATGGGCAAAAATAAATAGATGCATAACTATTGAATGTAGCTATTTAGGATTGCCCTTAGTGTACCAAAAAAAAAAAAAAATGTAGGGAGGGAAAAAAGAAAAACTAAAGAAAATTAATAAAACAAAAAAAATAAATAAATAAAAGGAAAGCACTTAAAGGAGCATTATACTACTGTTGTTCCTCGCAAGGCTGAAACGTGATATTCACTGTAACTACCAATCACTACAGCTTTATTCAAGTACATTAGCCAGAGAGGAGAGTAATAAATTTAGTACTGGCTTGTTTCTCGTATTGAGTTACTTACTGATGTTAGTAGCAGTGGAATTACCGTGCTCAAATGAACACATTTATGTGCACCTGTGTAATTTAAGTGAGACGTTAAATCACAAAAATGTAAACAACTGTGTGTGCTATTTGTCAGAAACTTCCTGGGAAAATTGTCAAGCAGGACTTCACCGCTGGTGTAAGAAGTAAGTGCATACACTTCTGCAGTCAGCAGCGTGCCTCCTCCGGGACCTCCTTGAGAGGCCTCGCCCTGACTTTCTGCTGAGATGCAAGACCCCTCCCCTCTTGTCCAGTGTTGCTGCTTCGGGCCATGTGTAGGGACAAAGAGACTTAATATGTTAATTAGCTTGCCCAGTTAAAATCCACTGTTTTTTCCCACTTCTGTTCCCAACTTGTTTTTCTTTGTTCAAAAATCAAATAATTGGCAAGAAATGTTTATAGAGTACACAGTGAAGTTGTATCTATACTCATGATTTAATTTGATCTTCTAGACCAAGCCTAACAGTCTAAACACTATTTGAATATGTTAGTAGGGAGCAAGGGGTAATCAAAGAGCTTCGTTCCTCTAGAGTAGTACTGTCGAGTAGCAGGTTAATATGAACCATATATATAATCTTAAATTTCCTAGTAGCTATATTTCACAACAGTTAAAAAAAATAGGTGAGTGATATTTCATACTTTTAGAACATCTCAGTGAAGACCACACTCACTTTAAGTGCTTAATAGCCTCATACGCCTAGCGGCTATCGTATTGGAAAGCACAGCTCTAAGTCCAGATATGATATAAGCTTAAGTGGTACAGAATTCTGACAAAGACTGTGGGGTATTTCTGAATGACTGCAGACAACCACAATCCTAAGCAATAATTTAAAATGTTTGGAATAGGAATTTATTTAAAATTTCAGTGTTCCAGATGCAGAGTTGGGTTTTGAGGTATGTGGATAGAAAGGAGGTTGTAATATTTAGCAGATTACTTGCTTTAAGTTTTAAAGTTAATGATTTATCAAGATGACAGATAAAGAGGCAATCAGGCTGAGCTGTGGAAAATAATTCATGTCACTGAATTTGCAACTCAATGATATCAGGGTTAAAATTAGAACTGAATTGAATTAAATTTTCCTGGTTATCTTCCATATACCATACTTATGGGAATATAAAGATGGATGAGGAAGATGAAATTCTTGCTCTTGAAGGACTCAAAATCAAGTGGGTGAAGGACATGTTCTATTTGAAAAGGATAATTTAAAACAAAACAAAACTCAATTAAGTCTAGAAAGACTTAATTTGGGAATATTGTTAGTTTTTAAAAAACAATAATATGAGGGGCACCTGGGTGGCTCAGTCATTAAGCGTCTGCCTTCGGCTCAGGTCATGATTCCAGGGTCCTGGGATCGAGCCCCGCATCGGGCTTCCTGCTCTGCGGGAAGCCTGCTTCTCCCTCTCCCGCTCCCCCTGCTTGTGTTCCTGCTCTCACTATGTCTCTCTCTGTCAGGTAAATAAATAAAATCTTTAAAAAAAAAAAAAAACAAAAAAAACAATAATATGACTGTAGGGAAAATTCCATTTCCCCATTTTTCAGCATTAAAAAAATTTTTTGTATTGAGACAAAAATATTTAATTTGTGGATGCCTGTTTTAATAAATAACTTGATATGTAACCAAGATATATCCAAAAATGCTTTTCCTACCTAGGTTTGTTTTTAAATTCACAAGTTGCTAAGGTGATTTCCTTTATAAATTATACTATCTCCTCACGATGGAAACAAAGAAGTTCAAATAGTCCTTAAAGACATAGAAAATGGACATGATATTTTATGACTAAAATAGGATACAAAATTATAGATATATTATTATTTTAAATATATAAATTTTACTTAGAAAATATATTCAAATCAAATTATTAGGAGTAGTTTCTCGGTCATTTATTTCTATTTGTTTCCTTTTCTTTTCACTTTTCAACTGTTATAAAAGAATAATTTTCATTTTATAATAAAGCCAGTGAGTCTTATCATAAGGAAAAATAAAATACTGGATTTGAATTCATAAAAATAAAAACTTCTATTAATCAGTAAATGTCAGGGTAAAAAAGGACAAAAAAATCTGAAAGAAATACGACAAGAAATTAATGCCCCCACTGTACAAAATTTCACACAAATAGATTAGGACTGTTGAATCACAAACCTGTACCTCTGAAACAAATAATACATTATATGTTAAAAAAAAAAAAAGAAGATAGCAGGAAGGGAAGAAAGAAGGGGGGGAAATCGGAGGGGGAGACGAACCATGAGAGACTATGGACTCTGAAAAACAAACTGAGGGTTCTAGAGGGGAGGGGTTTGGGGGGAGGGGTTAGCCTGGTGATGGGTATTAAAGAGGGCACATATTGAATGGAGCACTGGGTGTTATATGCAAATAATCATGGAACACTACATCAAAAACTAATGATGTAATGTATGGTGATTAATATAACATAATAAAAAAAGAAAAAAAAGTAAGTATTACAAGCAGATAGCCAAAGCAAAGGAAAATAATACACAAAAGAATCAACCTCACTAATAATCAAAGGAATAGGAATTTAGCTATGATATATCATTTTCAAATATTAGAAAAATATTTTTAAATAATAAGTACATATTATTATAAAGCATTTGATGTAACATTCAATTTTATTCACTCCTGGGAAATACACATTGGAATAAAATTTCTGGGATGTAATTTGACAATACGACTCATAATTTTAAAGAAATCTTGTCTTCATTATGAAGAAATGGTAAGATATTTGTATGAAGATTTAAATGTGAAGGTATTTATTTTCAAGCTTACCATTTTTTATTAAAATATTTAAATGTTAAAAAATGAGGCACCTGGGTGGCTCAGTTGGTTGAGGGTCTGCCTTCAGCTCAGGTCATCATCCTGGGGTCCTGGGATCGAGTCCCACATTGGACTCCCTGCTCAGCAGGGAGCCTGCTTCTCCTTCTCCCTCTGCTCCCACCCCTCGTGCTCTCTCTCTTGCTGGCTCTCTCTCTCAAATAAATAAATAAAATCTTTTAAAAAAATAAATGTTAAAAAATATTATAATGGCAAAGTAAACAATGGAATATTCATAAAAATAAACATCATTATCCAGTCATGAAAAATTATGTTTTCAAAGAATGTAAGAAGCTTGTACTCTTAGTAAACAACAACACCAGAAAAAACTCCCTTTATTCAGCAATGACTAACCAGATTTCAAAAGAAGTAATCCCAAAATATCAAAATTGTAAAGTAGCAGTTACCATATTGGGTTGATTTGCCAAGCCTCTATAAAATAAGACCTCTTTAGTTTTTCATTAATGTTTTAAGTCAATTGAAACTTAACCCAATACTTTATAAATGACTCTAAAGCTAATGATAAGTTTTTTAAAATCTTTCTGAGGGTTTCTTGAAAGCAAAAGTCTAAAAGCAACCTACCATGTAAGAAATTCATATCCATCCTAGTATGGTAAAACTGGCTAAAATTATATATGGAAAACAGTATGACAACAAATTGAAATGCAGTAAATAGTGTTTGAAGATATAGAGCATCACTGCTGAAGATTTTAAAAAAGGAAGTCTTAAATTATGTAGGGTGAAATTTGTTATACAGATGGATTAAAGAAATTTCTACGTGCCCTGTATTACGTTAGACTTTTATTCTCTTTCAGTTATAATGCATACAAACTACTTTTTGTGACAGCCCAAAGAAAAGTACTAGTTCACCAAGAAATAACTAATTTAATGAAGACAATAAGTTATGATAAAACTGTGAAGTAGCTGTTTTTTACTGGACATGCACAACCTGTGATATTTTGCAGATTTAACACTTCAGTTGAATTCATCCAGTTATCATTCCTTAATAGCAAACTTTTGCAGCAGAGTTTAAGAAAGAAATAAAAAATGCTACAAAATTTCCTTGATGTGAGCACTTTGATATTTCAAATGCAGCTGAATTTTAAAATAAATTTGTTATGAAATACAATGTGATCGTAAAAATCATACTACAGATAAATGTTTAGATTGTCCCACAGTAAAGATCTTAAGAGAGGGGCACCTAAGTGGCTCAGTCGGTTAAGCATCTGCCTTCGGCTCAGGTCATGATCCCAGAGTTCCAGGATCAAGTCCTGCATCGGGCTCCCTGCTCAATGGGGAGTCTGCTTCTCCCTCAGCCCTTTACCCTGCTTGTCCTCTCTGTCGCTTTCTCCCTCTCTCTCTGTCGCTTTCTCCCTCTCTCTCTCTCTCTCTATTGAATAAATAAATAAAATCTTAAAAAAAAAAAATCTTAAGAGAGTTGCTGACCTTAAGAATGAAGTATGCATTCTTCTTTTTCCAAAAGCAAGTATTCCAAATTTACTTACCTTTTTCTGCGATTAAAAACACTGCCAGTAATATGCTAGCCACCTAGCAGATATTTTTTGTAAAAAATAAAACAAAAACTAATGGGCCCATTTAAGATAAAGACAATGCCTTAAAAATACCAAGTTCTTAATGCTCTTTGAAAGATAATTTTAAAGACAAGTGCTTCAAAATGTACCCATCATTATGTGATTTGTTGCCCAAAATCACTTACTAGTCTTACATATTCTTAACTGTACTTTGAAAATTGGATATCTGATTTTTCAAATATTTGCTATTATTTAAAATAGATAATTTTTGTGAGTCATGAACCTATTTATTATATATATAAAAAATGACACATTTGGGTTTATTTAAAAGCAAAACTATTTTCTTAAAAAAATGGAAATTTAGTTTCCCTCAATGATTGTATAACTGGCAAATGAGTTTGAATAGTGAGTGTCATGATTTAGAAATTCAGCCAGTGATCCAGTTCTTAAATCTGGATCCACTTTTCTTCATAAGATACTTATTTTAGCTATGAGAGCTATTAAAGTTAAATAAACTGAACTCAGAACCAGGCCATTGATTGCTATATCAGAAAGTGCTGAACAAATAATTTCATTATTATTTAACATTACTACTATTATCATTAATAATATATTAAAAAACAATATTGTAGAGACAAAACAAATATATATTTTTTTAAGATTTTATTTATTTATTTGATAGAGAGAGACACAGCGAAAGAGGGGACACAAGCAGGGAAAGAGGGAGAGGGAGAACCGGACTCCCCACTGAGCAAGGAGCCCAATGTGGGACTCAATCCCAGGACCCTGGGATCATGACCTGAGCCGAAGGCAGACACTTAACAACTGAGCCACCCCGGCGTCTGAGACAAAACAAATATTGTTTCATCCTTTTCAAATTCTGAATTTCTATTATCAAATGCTTTAGCATTTTTTTAAAGGTTTTATATATTTGTTTAGAGAGAGTACACGTGAGCAGGGGAAGGGTACAGGGAGAGGCAGAGAGAGAATCTCAAGCAGACTCTGTGCTAGAGCCCATCAGGGCTCAATCTCCTTACCCTGAGACCATGACCTGAGCTGAAATCAAGAGCTGGATGCTTAACCGACTCAGGGTGCTCAGGATGCTCAAGCCACCCAGGGACCCCTCAAATGCTTTAGTATTTTTAGTAAGTCAGCATAACAGTGTATAGTGTATGTGTGTGTGTATATACACCGTGGTGCATTTTTAATATCTCATACTGAGTCTGAAGGTAGTCATTAGCTTGTCCAAGTACAATTCCCACATGGCTCAACTGGATTTACAGAATTTGGGGGCCAAAAGCCTCATAAAAATAAAGATTTTGCTTTTGCTGGTCATTGTTCTCTACCATGTGTATTACCATCATGGACCTATAGACGACTTGGGTAAAAGATTGACTTTACATTACTCCATTAATCCTTATTATATGAAAAATTAGGACATAAAACATGTATGTTATATGATCTTAGTCATAGAACTATGTAAGCATGAGTCATACAAAAATTAGGAAGAAAGATACTAAATGTTAATGGTATTTATAGGTGGATTATAGAATTTTATTTTTAATTTCAGCATTATTGAGTTTTAATTGACATGAAATTGTAAGATATTTAAAGTGTGCATCGATCATGGTGATTTGATATACATTGTGGAAGGATATCTCCTATCTAGTTAATTAACACATCGTCACTTCACATATTTTATTTTATTTTATTAATTAATTTGTTTATTTATTGGTAAGAACATTTAAATTCTCTCTCAGAAAATTTCAATTATACAGTACAATGTTGTCTGTAATTACTATGTTTTATATTAGCTCCTTGGACCTTATTCATCTTTTTTTAAAAAGATTTTATTTATTTGAGAGAGAGAGAGATAGTGAGAAAGCAAAAGTGAGGGGGGTGCAGGGAGAGAGAAGCAGGCTCCCCACTGAGCAGAGAGCCCAATGAGGGACTCTATCCCAGGATCCCGGGATCATGACCTGAGCTGAAGGCAGATGCTTAACCAACTGAGCCACCCAGGCGCCCCAACTTTATTTATCTTATAACTGAAAGTTTGTACTCTTTTACCAATCTCTCCCTATTTCCCCCCAGCCCTAACAACCATATTTCTACTTTCTGCTTCTGTGAGTTTGACTTACTTTTTCTTCCCCCCCATCAAATTCCACATGTAAGTGAAACCCCGCAGTATTTGACTCTGGCTTATTTCACTTAGCATAATGTCCTCAAGTTTTATCTATGTTGTTGCAAATGACAGGATTTCCTTTTTGTCATGGCTTAATAATGTTCCATTGTATATATTTACCACATTTTCTTTATCCATTCCTCCACTAGTGAACACTAGGGTTGTTCCCATATCTCAGCTACTGTGAATAATATTGCAATCAACATGGGAATGCAGTTCTCTCTTTGGTATCCTGTTTTCATTTCCTTTGGATATAAACCCAAAGGGGAAATGCTGAATCATATAGTAGCTCTATTTTTTTTTAATTTTTTTGAAGAAGTTCCATATTATTTTCCATAGTGGCTACACAGTTTACATTCCCACCTACAGTGCACAAGGGTTAACTTTTCTCCACGTCACCAACACTTGTGATCTCTTAACTTTTTTTTAAAGATTTATTTATTTTAGAAAGAGAGAGAGAGAGCATGCAAGAGTAGGGAGGGGCAGAGGGAAAGGGAGAGAAGCGGACTCCGCACTGAGCATAGAGCCCGAACTGGGACTTGATCTCATGAACCTGAGATCACAACCTGAGCCAAAATCAAGAGCTGGATGCTTAATTGACTGAGCCACCCGGGCACCCCATGATCTGTTATCTTTTTGATGATACCATTCTAGCATGTATGAGGCAATATCTCTTTGTAGTTTTAATTTGCCTTTCCCTGATGATTAGTGATGTTCACCATCTTTTCATGTACCTGTTGGTATGTTTTCTTTGGAAAAATATCTATTCAGTTCCTCTTTCTACTTTTTTAATTAGATTATTTGGGTTTTTTGCTATTGGCATGTATGAATCCCTTATTAGATATTAACCTCTTATCAGATACATGATTTACCAATATTTTCTTCTATTTGGTAAATTACCTTTTCATTTTGTTGGTTTCTTTTATTGTACAGGAACTTTTTAGCTTGATGTAGTCTTGCTTGTTTATTTTGCTTTTGTTGCTTTTGATTTTAGTGTCAAATCCAAAAAATTATTGTCAACACTGATGTCAAAGGACTTGCCTCTATGTTTTGTTCTAGGAATTTTGTGTTTTCAAGTCTTACATTCAAGTTTTTAACCTCTTTTGAATTTATTTTTGTGTATGGTGTAAGATAGTGGTTCAGTTTCATTCTCTTGCATGTAGCTGTCCAGTATTCTCAACACCATTTATTGAAAAGACTATCCTTTCTCCATTGTATGTTCTTGGTTCTTTTGTCATCAATTAATTGATTATAAATGCATGAGTTTATTTTTGCACTACCTATTCTGTTCCATTGATCTGTTTTTATGCCAATACCATACCATTTTGATTGCTATAGCTTTGAATATAGTTTGAAGTCAGGAAATGGGATGCCTCCAGCTTAGTTCTTTGTCAAGATTGCTGTGGCTATGCAGAGTCTTCTGTAGTTTCATACAAATTTTAGGATTTTTTTTTTTTTTTACTTTGTGATATATGCCATTGGAATTTTGATCAGGATTTCAACAAATCTGTAGATTGCTTTGGCTAGTATGCACATTTTAACAATATTAATTTTTCTAATCCATGAGTGTGGGATATCTTTCCATTTGTTTGTATCTTCTTCAGTTTCTTTCATTAATGTCTTACAGTTTTCAGTATAAAGATCTTTTGCCTTCTCAGTTAAATTTTTTTCCTAGGTATTTTTTATTATTTTTGATGCAATTGTAAATGGGACTATTTTCTTAATTTCTCTTTCTGACAGTTCATTATTAGTATATAGAAATGCAACTGATTTTTATATTTTGATTTTGTATCCTGCGACTTTACTGAATTCATTTATTCTAACAGGATTTTTTTTGCTGAAATATTTATTAAAATATTTATCAATATTTATTTTAAAATATACTATTTTTAAAATATTTATTAAAAATAATATGTATATTTCTTATCATGTCATGTGCAAATAGAGATTTACTTCTTCCTTTCCAATTTGAGTGCCTTTTCTTTCTTTCTTTCTTTTTTTTTTTTTACGTAGTTGATCTGATTAGGACTTCTAATACTATGTTGAATAAAAGTTGAGTGGGCATCCTTGCTTGTTCCTGATCTTAGAGGAAAACTTTACACTTTTCACCATTTAGTATGATGCTTGCTGTGGTGGATTGTAGAATTAATGGTGACTTCTATTGTCATTTATACTGCTTGGTCATATTTATTAAGTTCTCTATAATAAGAAATGAAGCTGTATATTAGGAAATAGAATTAACTCAATTATTTCCAATATTTATTATCCTATAAAAATATAGACATGGTCTCAGCCCTTATTTATGTAAAAGCAAAGAAATCTGTAGATTGAGACTATTGGTTATATGGTGACTATCTATTCACAATGGAAGGGTACTCCCCAGGCAATGAAACTTGTGTTTTTTGTTTTGTTTTCATTTTTTAAAATTGTATTATATGTTCAGAAATGATAATGACTCAGACCCTTCATTCATGAATGTTCAAGTCACCCCACTGAGCAAGGAAACACGACCAGCTGAGGTAGTTGCTGAGGGTAAAGGGAATATGAAATGAATTGGAATAAAGTAGTTATAAATACCAGGTGCAACCATATGACCAGTTTCAGAAAAGAGGGTTGTAATAGCTACAAGTATTTCTTCCTTACTTTTAAATGAATATGTTTGAATATATATTAACCAAATATTGTGTTTTCCCTTCTCTTATCCTTTATCATTCATCTCAGTATTTAAATCACAGGAAATCAAAAGAGAAGAATAAGTATCACCCAGAAACTTCATATCCTTCTCTGGGGAAGAGTTTACATATTTTTGATAGAACATAGGATATTTGTATCGTATTAGGCAGGAGTATGACTCTGTAACTATCTTATTGAGAGAGCTATTACGATTTTAAGAGATGGGTATGGGTGCTAAGTTGACAAGGGGTGAACTGTGATAGCTTTTATTGTGTCAAATTTACTAGTTTGTACTACACTTCCCAGATTTCCCTTTCTGGTATGTTCCCAGTTCGTGTGGGCTACAAGGGATATTCTCTTAGAAGAGTTGGAAGACAGAAGGAAAGGAGTCATTTTGTGGCATGCATACACCTTCTCATATTTATCCAATCAAATAGTAACTTAGTTGCTGCTGCGAAGTGATTGGGCAGATGTGATTAAAGTCTTTAATCAATTGACTTTAATCAAAAAAGAGATTATCATGGGTGGGTCTGATTTAATTAGTTGGAAAGTCTTTAAAGGAGGGCTTTAGGCCTTCCCTGAGTTAAGACAATACTTCCTGTGGACAGTAAGTTTCAGCTTGGAATTCTCCCCTGCCGGTGAGCTTCCCTTCCTCATTGTCTGCCCTAAAGACTTCACACATTGTATTGTATTGTATATATACTGTATACATATCCTCCTAATTCTGCTTTCTGCTTCTCAGGTTGAATCCTGACTGATATAAGCAACATTCAGAAAGGTTTCTAGTAGTTAAGTGGTTTCTTTGCTGCCCTGTAGATAACAAAGTAACACTATCGACAGCAACATATAGCCCATTAACCCAGGTTTTCTTTTCTTTCTCTCCTCCCCTCTCATCCCCTCCCTCTCCCCTCCCCTCCACTCCCCTCCCCTCTCCTTCCTTTCCCCTTCTCTCTCTCTCTCCCTCCCTCCCTCCCTCTCTCTCTCTCTCTCTCTCTCTTTCTTTCTTTCTTTCTTTCTTTCTTTCTTTCTTTCTTTCTTTCTTTCTTTCTTAATGCATCTTTCAATCTCATAGGCTCAAATACCATAGGTTCTTTATGGATTTATCTAAGCTTCAACACAGATTTAATTCATTATTTCTGTTACAAAGTGGTATCTAGTCTCACTCAGAAATACTATTATCTCTAATTCCTATTTAGTTTCTATAGTACAGACTTCTGTTTCATTGTGTGAATTTAGGAAGGAATTTACTTATTGAGCATTATAAAGAAAAATTTAACATTATAGAGCAAAATAGTAATTTGTTTATATACTTATATCTCCATTTTCTGCAGGCCTGGTATCTACAAATGATGCTTTCAAGGTCCTTCTGACAATATCAACCTATTAATCATCTTATTCTATTTTATTCTGCTATGCAGACTCTGCAAGAGGTATTTGAGCTAGAATGATTTAGTGACCTCTCTCAAATGGCGAAGATGGGAGCCAGGAAAAAAAAAATTTAGCAAGCTTAATAGGAAGAGGGAGGGCAGATTACCCTTAACTGCTTTTGCATCAAGAGATACTGTTCTTTAGTTGCCTTGTAATGTAAGTAACAAGCAAAATGAGACAAGATAGAATAGTTGACTAACTCATACTGAAAGAAGACATTTTATTTTAATCACCTTTTGACAAAAGCAGTACATGGCTTCTTGCATTATTTCAGAATTTACAAAGAAACATACTTTTAAAAAATAACGTGAAGGTAATCTTTAGAGTTAGTATTCAATTCAAGTAGTCAAGAATTCTGTTCAACTTCACCCAATTAGGTGTTTTCAGAATTGAGACCAGAACCCAGGACTCAGCTGGCCAGTGTTCTGGCACTATGTTGGCTTTCCTTTTACTAGTGTATTTGACTGATGTGTCTCTGCTTTCTATGTATTAGGCGCAGTACTGATGGTGTGTACTGCCTGGTGTAGGTCTTGTATGAAAATTCCAAATTGTACAAGCATTAACTGTGGTCGATTGCCTAAGCCTACCACTAAGAGTTGTATGGATAAATACGTCAAAGTAAAGATCTTCATCAGCTGGTTTGCAGAAAAGCCCTAGAATCCCCAAACAAGGGAGCACTTCCATCATCCATCCTTACTGCTTTTCTTAGGCCAGAATGAGAAGCTTCTGCATTTCTTCTTCTTTCCTCTCTCCAACATGAAACAAATGGGTATTCTAGATACAGTCCCAAGACTCTCCTTACCTCTTTGCTAGACTCTAGTTCAACTCTAGCAGCATACCAAAAGAAGAGTCATAGTTATCTCCTCCCTGCTCTGTAGGAAAAATATATTTAAAAACAATGTTCATAACCTTTGAAGCAGAGAAAATTGTAACTATATCATCTAAACTACATAATTATGACATCTCCCAAAAAGTAAAATATCTGTTTCTTCAGATAAGTTGAAAAGTGCAATAATTTATGGGTATGGATATTCATTACAGTTTACAGTGGCAAAGGTATTAACATGCGAAAATATTCATGTTCTATATGAAATATGTATGTGGATTGTTCTAAATCCATGTTATAGCATGAATAAATATATGCATGTCAGTAATACATACAAAAATATACATATATAGTTGATTCTCATTATTCCAGGTGACTATGTTCTGTAAGTCACTGTAAACACTGAATTAGCTACTACTGAACTATTGTTCCTATGAGAAATAAGTACATTTCATATATAGCTCATATAAGTAATAATCTTAAACCCTAAAAACAGCTCATCCCCGGTAGATTCCATTCTTCTTTAAAAGAGAAAATGAGGTTCAGAGGTGTTAGTGACTTGCCTGAGAGTGTCTCTACTGATAGGTGCCAGAGGTGGGTTCGAACCCTGGCCAGCCATCCCCAGAGCCAGGACTCCGTGCACTACATTACACTGCCCCCTACTTTTTCCATCTTCCGGTCATCTTTGTATGAGAGCAGAGGTAGAAGGCTCTGTTCCACCTCAGCTGGGAATTTGGGCCCTGGCTAATTCAAATGTATCACTGCTCTGCACATGCCCAGCTAATCCAAATGTATCATTGGTCTGCACATGCCCACAAATGACTGAATGGACCATCAGTATTGATTTGGGGGTTACAAATAAATTTTAGCAAGTAGACAAATTCACAGAAACAGAACCCATGAGTAATGAGGATCAAATAAATATGGTCAGTAAGCCCAAGTCAGTAAACTCATATTTATGTAACTGAGTCAGTGAACCCTAGTCAGTAAAATATGCTTTGCAATATGTAAACACAGACAGATGTCAAAATTTATCATAGATATGGGGTTATGGATAAATACGTTAGATATTTATCTTTCATTAACTAGAATGGAAATACACTAGTTGTAAAATAATGTTTTAATAGAACAACTAATTTTGTGTTCTTTGCTCTAGGGATTAACTTAAATGTCATTAAAGGCATTCAGATTTTTTAAAATGTGTTTTTAAAAATCTGAATAAAAACTGGTATTGAACTATCCATTTTGGAGTATTCACATTAAATCACATAGTGTAGATAATCAGAAGTCATTAACTTCATGTTATACAAAAGGAACTCAAAAGGTAAAAGAAGAAAGATATTGTAATTTTTTAACGGAATATTTTTACCTTCAAAAGCATAGATTTCTTTGTACATTCCTGATACGTTGTTTGAATGGTTTATGTTTATGTGACATGATGAGTGTGTCTGTGTGTGTGTATGTGTGTCTTCCACTACCAAAGAAAGGCAGAATTTAAAAAAAGGAAAATGAATAAGAAAAAAGCAAAAATTCCACAAGTGGCATTTCTACAGTACATTTAATTATTATTCTAATGTTCTAAGCAATCTATGGAAATGACTGCTTTTTGCAAAAGCAATTTCCTTTTTGGCCTGATGAAAGTAAAAATTCCTATATATTCATTTCAAACTTCAAAGGACAGAACAGCCTTGGTGTTGGCGTGGTTCTTGTGAGCAGTTGGGTAAATTGACTACATAATGAGTCCTTGGCTGTCCCTAACCAAAACTTTGTTGGACAGGTTCATTTACAATCCTCAAACAGAATGACCTTCCATCTGGCTTAATGGCCCCTGGATTGTTGCAAATGCGACCTGACATTTCCTTATGGGTGAGTTATTAAATTATATCACAGAACACAATAACATAATTTGGTTTCAGAGCCTAAATGAAAGTGATAGTCCAGCAGATTAAGATGTAAAATTCCTTTGCAAAATTAAGTTATTTATAATCTGATGCATACCCCCTTGTTTTATCTGCCATATAATATAATTACTTTCCACAGTACAGTAGCTGCAGATACTAGCAATGCTGACAGAACAGAAACAGCATTTGAAGGGGCAAAGGACTTCAGCAGACAGGTAGCTGACTTTTATGGCTCGCTTTCGTAAATGAAACCACTTGCAATTTTTGCTTTTTTTCTCCCCTAATGGAATTGATCCATTAAGCAGCGCTTCTCTCTTCCACCTAATAGTATTAGACATACTTAACTCTATGAGCTACAATTTCTTAATTCATCTTGAAATGTCTGCTTTGAGATGACTAATACCAATATATTCTGAATTTGGGGGTTTCACCTATTTAGCTATTTCCAGCCCTTATGATTGAGTGAAAAGTAAACCAATGTCTCATTTGTTACTCTATCAGACACTTGAATTATTACCACTAATTCTCTAACAGTCAGGATACATTTCAAAGACCAATAAAGCTGAAAGAACAACATATTTCTACAATAACTCATAGATAATGTAAATTTTCAATTTTCCCTTAGTTTTTTGTTTGTTTTTGTTGTTGTTTCATTTTGGTTTTGGGCTTCTTTGTTTGTTTGTTTGTTTCCATTAGAAAAAGAAAGATTCAAAGGTAGAATTTGCATGGACAACTAGAATTTCCATTCTAGTAAACAGATTGCTCTGTTATAATTCCCCTTGCTTGTGCTCTCTCTCTCTCTCTGTCAAATAAATAAATAAAATCTTTAAAAACAAACAAACCAAACACACACACACAAAAGCAGTGGGAGAGGCAAAGGAAGAGGGAGAAGCTGGTTTCCTCCTGAGCAGGGAGCCCAGTGCAGGGTTCAATCCCAGGACCTGAGATCATGACCTGAGCGGAAGGCAGATGTTTAACTGACTGAGCCACCCAGGTGCCCCCCAAGTATTTTTCTTTATTCTGCTCACTCATGTGTGCTGTTTATTTGCCCTTAACCCAGCTTTAGTTGAACATTCATTCAGCAACTTTTTTTGAGCACCTACTAGTCAGGCACTGTGCTAGGTTTTATGAAAACAAAGATAGCAATGGAAATAATGGTAATGTTGGCTAAAATGTGATAAAATACAGATATGCTAGGACAGAAGTCTATTTTAATCACATATGTACCCCAAGTGCCTAAAATATATCCAAAACACAGTAGGAGAACAGACATCTTTGGAATAGAGCTTACTATGTGGTTTACATATGTATTCTCATTTAACCCTTTAAATATATCTACCCTGCTAGGTAGATATTAGTATTTCTCCTTCAGTATCCCAGAAGAGGAACATGAAATACAAACATGTTTAATCATTTCCCACGGTCATGGAACTAATAATGGCCAACCCTGTCTTGAAGCCAGAGACTGGTTTCATGTTCTTTGAGTGATTGTCCTGTTGTCTATCTCTGCCCCCAGGAAGCTCACTCACATGCGTGAACTTATCTACAATAAAGATATCTCAAATTAAGCTTAATTGGTGATTTTTGCACATTTATGACAGCATTTTTTTTAATACTCTGCTCTTATCATCCAGATCCATGATATAAATTACATTATATATATTGCATGGAATTTCAACTCCTTAAAAAATCAGCTTGTGTCAATGAGAGCTGACAACTTCATTTGAAGGAATATCATTCTCATGTCACTGGTTTTAGCAACAGTTTATTTTCTCACATTCTGTTTCCCAAACTACATCATTTATAGTTGTAAATCCAAGATTAAGGCTAACCTCCAGCATTAAACCTTTCCTCATTTAACAGTATTTGCCAGTTCATGTGTCTCTTAGTCTAATTGAGCTATGGCTATATATATCCAAATAATCTTATGTCAGAAGGCAAACATAAAACTCATGTGAAGTCAGGGTGCCTGGGTGGCTCAGTCGTTGGGCGTCTGCCTTTGGCTCGGGTCATGATCCCAGGGTCCTGGGATCGAGCCCTGCATCGGGCTCCCTGCTCCACAGGAAGCCTGCTTCTCCCTCTCCCACTCCGCCTGCTTGTGTTCCCTCTCTTACTGTGTGTCTCTCTCTGTCAAATAAATAAAATCTTAAAAAAAAAAAAAAAAACATGTGAAGTCATGTCTTCATGACTCCAAATGAATTTTTTTTCCCTTCTAAGTTGTTAACACCATTTCTACTGATTACTTGTCCTTTCATTTTATACATGTGTGTTGTTTTATTTTGGAGGGGATGGGGATTTGAACTCAATGGCTAAACCTTCATGAAGTTATCACATACCTTCAATATGTACAGAAATCAGGTTTTCTCTACACTATTAACATTTCCACGTGGTTCTTTCCTGAGACTTAGTGGAACCCATGGACTGCTCAGTAAATGCCAGAGTCATTTCCATATCTTGGCATTTAAAGCTTGCAAGTCATTTTCCATACTAAAACTAAGATTGTGTTTGTAATTCTTTAGGGATACTACAAGGAAGGTATTAGAATCACTATTTTGAAGTTGAAGAAACCACCCTCAGAAAGTTTAAAAAACATGACCAGGGTCAGTCATCTAGTGGAGTGGATTTCCACTCTGCCTCTTTAAGATGAATGATTAAGCCAAGACTATCAAGTATTACCCTCTTGTCACACAGTTACTGTGAGCTAAATCCTCTACCACTTCCCTATCCTACGTATATTCCCTGAACATCATGTATGCTCCAGCCAAATGAGAGTAGCTAATTCAAAGCTACTTTTCCTGCCCCAGGAACTCTGTTCATTTGCCTTTCCTTTGTCACTGTCCCTACCTCTTCTTCCTTCTTATATCTCCATGGACTGAAGTACTACTAGCCCTGAAAGGTCAAGTTCAAATATTAACTGCTGTTCGATATTTTATTTACCAGCTAAATATGAGTTCTCCATGTGCTGCACAGCTGTAACCACAATTTGTCTTATATTATAGTTTTCCCTTTTTTTCAACTTTGTTCACCTCCTAAGTTCTAAGTCCCCGAGGGCAGGGGAAATATTTGGATCCTTCCTCACTTACAACACACTCACTCTCACATAAATGCATACACAGTGGTATGTTAGTAAACTGGCTCTCCAAAAAGGAAGAAACACCGTGATTTGTTGTGTTTGCCTACGTTAGTGATGTTAAGACTCCTCCCTGACAGGGCGCCTGGGTGGCTCAGTTGGTTAAGCGACTGCCTTGGGCTCGGGTCATGATCCTGGAGTCCTGGGATTGAGTCCCACATCGGGCTCCCTGCTCAGCAGGGAGTCTGCTTCTCTCTCTGACCCTCCCCCCTCTCATGCTCTCTCTCTCTATCTCATTCTCTCTCTCAAATAAATAAATAAAATCTTTAAAAAAAAAAAAAAAGACTCCTCACTGACCAATTTCAAGCTACTAACATTTAACAACAAGCTTGCAAAATTTTTCAATGTTTTAAAAATTGACTCTTGCTAGTTTTAGGAGCTGGCTCGTGTATCCGCATTCACATTTACTAGCATAGTTCCATGTACACAATCAACAATTGATGATATTCAATAAAGAAGGCCAGCAAGAAGTACAGTACAGAAAGGTAGGAAGGCAGAAACCTAAGCAGGAGAATCTCTGTTTTTCAGGTTTCCTATAGTACTAATAAGGCAGGACAGCATATTAGTCTTCTTGCCAGTTATTCTTAAAGCTTCTCCTTGTTTCCCTCTCTCCTTCCCTCTCTCCCTCTCTCTCTCCCTCTCTCCCTCCCTGCCCCAAACTCTTTTTCATCTTTCCTTGGTCCCTCTCATTCTCTAAGAATTATCACAGCAGGAGGAGAAAACTCATGGGAGTAAAATTTGATAAATTGAGCATTAGCATCCTCCACAATTCACAGTGGCCCCTTCAACAGTCCATTCTGCTGTGCTTCCCTCAATCCGGGCCTGGAAGCTCAGGTCTTACGAGTTCAAGCATTTTACCTTTCCAGAAGAGTACCCATTTTGTCACTTTCCACTGGCAGTTACCCTGCCCTTGATGTATTTGCAGTTAATGGTTCTTCATAGAATTCTTGAAATGGAATTACTAAAATCTTCATTTGGCTTTTGCTCAGGTTCTTGCCATTGGGCAGATAGAAGTTCAGGAACATGATATTCAATTCCATCTGGACCAGCCTGCTAGCTAGAAGGTGGCCGTAACATTTATTTAGTTATTCAGTTGCTTTATAAAATTGCATTCCTGATGAAAATGCCCTAGGGAATAAACCAAAGAATTAGCACATTAATTATAAATAAAGCATTATAGAACAACAACGATTAACAGCTCAAACTAGTTTTTTAGTGCTATCATTCATGCTGGGCCACTGGTAAAAAAATAACAAGAATGAGAAAAGACAATATAACCACTAAATTTTATGTCTGTTTCTCTACCTACCTACCTATCTCCCTATCTAAGATCTATAGTCATATTACCTTGGGATTTTTTATCCTGATTCTACCACAAGCCACCTCTGAAATACTACACAATTTAAACTTTCCAGTTTCTATATGCTCACCTGCAAGGGTGATGTCTGTTGTACCAGTGATAGTGCTGCTAATTGCTGGCTTTCTATCACTCCCAGTATTTGTTTCAGTTGACATTTTCTCTAACTTGTAATAAAAATGGCATTCTATGAAAATCATGCGCAATTATCTATTTCCTTTGAGATGGAACTAGCCTAACCTGCAGCATAAGACACGGAGGCTAGGTAAACATGAACTTTATAAAAGTGAAATTTTCAAAATGAAGTAAAGATATGCTCATAGAAAAGGATACAGAAGAGAATTATAGAATCTCTCTGTAATTCTTAGAGATTATTATCTATATTTTATGCATTTGTTTATTGGTTCCCTTCTAGACCATCATTCCAAATGTCAACTTTTCCTGCCCTTCCTCCAAGGCTTTCTACAGAGATATTTCCTCTAGGACTACATAATCTCAGCTCCTCAGAGTGGCCTACTCTGACTGGCCTCCTAGAGTTGGCATTGAGATTTATATCACCTTTTAATAATTTACCACAGTGTGTGACTATATTATTTTCTTGTATCACTTTTTAAATTATTTTTGGTTGTTCTGGAACACTACAGTATTAAGCTCTGCATGGGCAATTTAAATGTGTAATGATTGCTTTATATTCCTAAAACCTAACATCACCCATGATATGATAACTGCTGGTTGACTGGATGAAAAATAGAATCTAATATATGACCATCTCATTTTAGAAACAAGAAAGTCATTTGTTCTAATGGAAGCAAAGAGTACATCATTCCACATACTGGTCATACTGATGCATCCAAAATAAATTAATATACCAGATAAGAAAGATCCTAACTATTCTGTGTCTTTCAAAATTTTAAATATTCAAATAAATATAATTTCTAATCATTGTCTCAATTTCATTCTTACATATGATTTAGAAAAAGTCATGATGCTCTATTTAGGTTCCACAGTTAATCTTTCCTTGAGAATAATATAAGGGTATTTTTATAAAAGCCCTAATGTGATTTGCGACACCTACGTGTCTTCAAACCTCAAATAATAGTAAAAATAATTCCTTTGTATTGGGTTATGTGCTAAATTTAGGAAAAGTTAATTATATATATTAAATCAATGTATATTTCACTTAAATTCAGTATTCTTTTTCTTGAGATTAAATGGCCTCCCTGCTTTGAGGGTGGGGTAAAAATTAAAAAAAAAAAAAGTCTTGGCTTCCACTTTCACATTTTCAAATGGAAAGGATATCTCAGTCACTTGTAACACATCTTAATTGCTTCATTATATTTTTATAGAGCACCTGAATTGCTTGGAAGCAGCTTAATTAAAATGGTGCTTGTTTTATAGTTAACGGAAATGCAGAAAGCACATATCCTGCAGCACAATCAATCATACATATATATATATATATGTTTTTTCCTGCAGTCCCAAAGACAGTGTAGACTGAGCAGATTAATAAGGCACTGAAACATTTGAGCACCATCAGAATTTAGATACCTACATCTTCTTGGACCTCAGCTTTTCCATAAATTTTAACATGTTCTTTCCTTGAATCTGCAACATCACTTAATGAATTGCTGGCTATAATATATTGTGTGGTCTGACTGTACATTACCATTTCTGTAAATTATGAGAAAAAGGGAATTTTCAACAAAGCAGCAGTTACCGTTAGGCACAGTTTCACACCACATATGTGCTGAGTTTCCCTAGTATTTTCCATAAAAATTATCAGTTAGACTAAAAGACACAGTTTTGAGTCCTAATTCAGTGGCAGGCATGCTGTGTGGTCTTCATTAAATCACTTAATTTGTCTGTGCTTATTTCCTTTTTCCAAATAAAAGGGATTTCCTTCCTGGAGCTACATGATAAACTTTGGGTGTGTTTGTGACCTAAGGCCATAGGTAGAAGGGGTAGAGGTATAGACTTTGAGATGGTTTGTATGGGGAAAATGTGCTTGCGGCACCTGAGGGTAGCAGCTGCATGGCTGACCTTACAACTTTCTGAAATGACTGAGTAGCTCTCCATAGGATTCTTGCACCGGGTTGGTCTGATGGTCTGACTTGCCACTGATGCTCTTCTTCATTATAATCAAAATCACATTAAGAATTTCGAAGCTCTTAAAGGTCTATGCCAGAACCTGCTTCAGTTCTCCTCTGTGAGTGGAAAATTTGGCGATATTTAGAAGCTCTGAACTTGCTCTGATATTTATAAAAACCTGTAATAAAGCACTCAGTCATTCATTCAGTAACTATTAACTGAATATTTATTATGTTTCTGGCACAGTTGAGGTCAGTTTTTGTTGTTTTTTGACATCAGGGCCCGCTTATCAAATATAAATAGGATATAAGATATGTACAATGTGATCCACAGAGTAGGAAAGAGATTTTAAACATACATGTACATTTTGGAGGGAAAATTCATAAACAAAATTTCTGGCCAATACAGTATTATGTTAAATTTTCTGCTATAAATAAAGTGATCCAGTTCTGATTTATTAAAAATGCCAGTGCACAAGGAGACTCATAGAGTTATATAAATGTCAAAGCCAAAAAGTAAATAACTCTCCTTTCCTGGAACTAATATTGAATTTTAAAATACAGTAGTTGAAACTGATAATATCCACTCCCTCCCCTAAGCACACACATGCACACGCACAAGCATACACACACACACACACACACATACATACATTCTGGAAATAATTTAGTTAGAGAAGAAAGAACAGAAGTAGGATACTCTAAGTTTGGGATTAAAAAACACATGTTCCTGTGAATAGAATAATCTACCATAATGGAAAAATATTCCTCTCGTTGAATAAGTAACAGCTCTGGTATAATGGGTTGAATGGTAGCTGCCAAAAATATATATCCACATCGCCATGACCTCATGTCAAAAAATGTGACCTCATTTCAAAAGTCTTTGCAGATGTAATTAAGTTAAGGATCTCTAGATGAGATGATCTAAATCTACTGACAGGAGAAACTGACAGGGAGAAAGAGAAGAAGGCCAGGTGAAGAATGAGTAGGAGATTGCAAATTAGCAGTCACAAGCCAAGAATGAATAGCTGGGGCCACCAGAAGCTGGCTAACTCAGACAGTTCTCTCAAGCTTTCAGAGGGTGTGTGACCTTGCCGACACCTTGGTCTTAGACTTCTTGCTTTCAGAACTGTATGGGAACAAATTTCTGTTGTTTATAGGCTACCAAGTATGTGATCACTTGTTATGGCAGTCCTAGGAAACTAATACATCTGACAAACACTTCATCTTTTCATCTGACCCACTACTCAATGAAATGAATAGTATGAACCAATAATAACTTGAGTGTAACTTGATTGGCATTACTGAATTTGTCTAGAGATGTTTAGGAGCATGCCAAGAAATCTCAACCTCATATAGGAGGGAATCATTTTTTCCAGTTTATTTGCCTTTTAAGCTTCTTCATTTTGTAAAATACACCTCTCAGTGTTATCTAACTAAACCTATCATTGTTTTTCTATAAAGTTCTTGCCTTTGCTACCCATCTTAGAAATACACCAGCAGCCAGGATAGTATTACTCAATTTCATTTTCTTCTAGTTCTTGCGGTTTCTGCTTAAGCTCTCAAGCCTATTCACTATACCACCATTTCTGTCGTACTTGTCCAAAAGGGATTTTTATTGCTAGTCTGCTCTTCTTCCCTTACATTTGTCCTTTGAATTTGTTAACTTCATTCACTGATCCAGTTGCCATATCATTCTATCTTTCTTATCTGTTATCGCAAGTTATTTTTCTTATTTTAAATTTCATTGAGAGTACTAAGCATAATGTCTAAAATTTATTTCATCTTTCCATTTCAGTTTTTACTCAAATATAAATTTTTCATTTGGTTCTTGTATTATGATTACCTCCTTATTGCAGAATCATTTATTAATTCCATGTTAATGTTTTATTCTATTAACTATCATTGAATAAGGGAAAAAAAGTTATCTGGCTCTAAATAGCCTGAGTGGATTTTTCATGTGTCTCCTCATTTTATTTGCAAAAGCGATAGTCAACTTTCTAAATACATTATACAGCTGTTCAATTACCTCAATAACTCTATAAACTAGATAGTGGAAATTATTCTCCATTTTTGTTAGATGAGGAAACCGAAGTACAGAGGGTTCAGAGATTTATTAGAAGTCCCACACATTGAGACCACATCAAAGGTGGGTTTGACCTCAGGCAGTTAGTTGATCATATGCCATGTACTTTGGTGTTTCCTTAACATATTGTCATTTCATTGGAAGACCTGGTAATGAAGAGGTACATTACCAGTTCTGTTCTTTGGAAGTCTGATAGAGAGAGAAAGTAGTGAGCATCCCCACAGAAAAACCTGCCCTTTCATGTTCTAGAATTCCTAACAATGAAACCCTATCCAGAAACTGTCTTTAGGATACCAAAACCCATCTCACATTACCTCCATCTAGGTAGAACATTCGTGTAACAGCTCCCTTTGTCTTAATCTTTTCATTCCAGAACCAGGCCTAATTTGCTTTTCATAACCAAAATGTTTATCAAAGCAATTTTCTTAAAAAGGACATTGTTTTCCTCTTTCAACCCCAGCTGTCATATGATTCTGTCTTTCTTACTCAGCAAAGAACCCAATTCCAACTGCAGCCATCAAGAATGTGAGAAATGACTGCACCAGCTTTTACATTTGTCTTTTCCTTCTTCTCCTATATATAGCTGTTTTTATATTCCAATATTCATTTCTATTGGAGCCTGCAGCAGGAGTAGTGAGATGTGTATGTTTAAATTGTCATCATATCGAGAATTTTCAACAGTCTGTCTTTTTGAACTACCATTTTACTAGCACTGGCAGCTTTACTTTGAAATCTGACACTCGGCAAGATATACATAGCTTTGAAGTTCATGAACAAAACTTTATTGATCACTTAGTCAGTCATTCTCCCCAGCTAAGGGATCATTTAGCTCTTCCATATCTGCCTGTAGACTTGGATGAATATTTGCATAACTATTTATATATCTATTTCTCAATCTTTACAGAAGATTCATAAGGAGTTTGTGTCTTATTGATATTCGTATTCTCTCTAACCTGCATTGTTTGATGAATGAATGGATAGATGGAGGAATGAATATTGCTTGAAGCCATCCTGCCATTTTGGCCCCATTTGTTCAAGAAGTTTTGTACTTGAAATACTTTTTCCCTCAGTAACTTCCTTGAATAACTGTCCATCCTTCAAGGTTAGCGCAGATTTTCTTCTATATTCCGTGATTACCTAACTTGACTGGGCATAAGAGTTACAGTGATTTCTTAAGAGAAAAAAATTCTCAAGTCCTTCTGAAGGTACCAAATTAGAACTTCCAAGAAAAGATGGGGATTCTGTACTTTTTACAAGCATACCAGATGAGTCTTGTGACCAAGCACTTTTGAGAAAAGTTGAATTGCATGAAATCTATACATGCCAATGAAAAATATTCTTCTCCAATGGTTTTGTAACTTTTTTAGAACACTTCTAGCATTCTGCTTTAAAATGCACTTTTAGGGGCACCTGGGTGGTCAATTAAGCATCAGACTCTTGATTTAGTCTCAGGTCACGATCTCATGGTCGTGAGATCGAGCCCTGAGTGGGGCTCCTTGACTCAGTGCAGAGTCGGATTGGGATTCTCTCTCTCCTTCTCCCTGTGACCCTCCCCTGCTCTCTCTCTCTCTAAAAATAAGTGAATAAATTAAAAATTAATTAATTAATTATTAAAATGCACTTTTAGGGGGTGCCTGGGTGGCTTAGTTGGTTAAGCTTTTGACTCTTGATTTTGGCTCAGGTCGTGATCTCAGGGTTATGAGATGAAGCCCCGTGTCAGGGTCCACACTGAGCAGGAAGTCTGCTTGAGATTCTCTCTCTCCCTTTCCCTCTCCCTAGCATGCTTTCTCTCTGTCTCTCTCTCAAATAAATCTTTAAAAAAAAATAAAATTCACTTTTATGTGTAAAGACTAACTCTACTATGAAATTGTACCCCCTTAAGAGTTAGAAATGAGTTTGGGTCAGATTTTGGATTCACCATAATAGAGCACAATGTCTTACAAATAATGTTTGTTGAGTGGCATCATTACACACACTCTGCATAGCCTTCCCTCCACACTCAAAGAGATGCAAAAGCTACAATTTGTTTAAAAGACAAGTTTTAACTAAATATAGGATAACTTCATTTATTCATCATTTCTAATATATAAAACATATTAATATAACGCTTACTATAAATTAAATCCCAGTTACATTGTGTTGCAAAAATTAAGGAGCCTGGTATATTTAGTAATCGTTTCTAATGTTAAATCATTTACAATTTTTTTCTTGACTTCTCTTAATAGTCAAGAGACACCCAATTATAAATTGACCTCTTAGAATACATTAATTAAATAACTGAGATGGATGATGCCTGAAAATGGGTTTCAAAAAAGAACCTCAAATGAAGGAAATAATCAAAGAGATTGAAACGCAAGTACAAGTTGAGAAAAACATGGATCTTCTAAGGAACTAAAGTTGACACCTAGCAAATGAAACATACGTTGACTAAATGCAAAACATAACACATCCATCAGGATGGCCAGACAAGCAGAACCATGACAGCACACTGAAAATGCAAAGGAATGAGATCTTCAAACAAGAACTCTTCTCAACAGGCTCACTGACAATTAAGAGGAGTCTCTTTTGACAATGCAGAAAAGAAAACAAAGGGAACCCTGTGACAGTTATTTTCATACCAACATGTACATGTGTGGACTCCTGCGACGATGAGTTCAGGCCATATTATTTAAAATGACAAGAGTGACTTATATCAATGAGGGTTTTTTTTTAATATATCTTTTTTTAATTTAATTTATTTTTTTACTGAGGTTTTATATTTTAAATTTTTTTTTATTATTATTATAGGTTTTGAACTTCATTTATGTTTCTTTTTCTTTATGTAAATTTCAAACACATAACAAACCAGTGTAGCATAGTTACTAAAGCCCCAAATTCTGGGGACCTTCAGCAAGTGGCCTACTCTGTCTACCCCTCAATTTTCCCTCTACAGAGGGAAAGGATGATGTTAATGCCTAGCTCACAGTTAAATGGATTAAAGTGCTCACTTTCACAAAGGACTTAAGTGATACCCAATCATGGTAGTAGCTACAAGCCACTGAAGAATAATGTGTCAGGATGACTTAAGTACACATAAAAGAAAATTTTAACTATCTAGTTTAAACGATAAGGGGAAATTTGTTCTCACTAGGCAACGTAATGGCTCCCCAAAGATGTCTTTGTTCTAATCCTAAAAACTTATAAATAGGCTATTTACATGGCCAAAGGGAATTCAGGTTGCAGATTGAATTAAGGTTGCTAATCGACTGACCTTGAGATGAGGACATTATTCTAGATTATCCAGGTGGGCCCAATTTTATCACAGGGATTCTTTTAAGTGAAAGAAGAAAGCTGGAGAATCAGGGTGAAAGATCAGTGAAAATGGGAGAGGAAGTTGGAATGGTGTGATTGCTGACTTTGAAGGTGAAAGGGGGCCACAAGCCAAAGAATATAGTCAATCTCTGGAAACAGGAAAGGGTAAGGAAATGGATTAATCCCCCTGGAATCTTCAGAAAGTAAGGCAGCTATTAGCCCACTGACACCCATTTTGGATTCTGAACTCCAGAAGTATAAAATACCAAACATTTGTCCTGCGAAACCACTACGTTTGTGGTAATTTGTTACAATAGCCATAGTAAACAATGCATCTCTCAATAGCACCCATGACAGTGAGCCTCAAAGATTGTTTAAACCAGCAGCTTGGCAACATTAAGAACTCACATCTCTTCCATCCTTTGCTTTGTCGTCATCACTGTAAGGCCAGCACCGTTGACAGACATAAAATGTCTTTACCAGCTTCCAACTGTTTGATGAGTTTCAGAACTACCCAGGGAAATCTAAGGGCACATAGATTATATGTCTTCCTTATATTTTTGTTTGAATCTTGCCAGTTTATTTTTGGTGTCTTTGTCATAAAGGTCTTTAATTTTATTAAATACATCAATCTTTCCCTTTGTAATTTGCATTCTATTTTGGCCTTGTTTGCAATTTTCTATCAACGAGATCATTCCTGTATCTCTCTCTGTCAAATAGATAAATTAAAAAAAAAAAAATCCCAAAGCTGTTGTTGTTGTTGTTGTTGTTGTTTATCCCTTTGGTCATATATTTAAATACTTGGATTTAATTCTGTATGGTGTGAGGAAAAGATCTAATTTTTTGATAGATACCTAAGTTTCCTAATGTTACTAATTACAGAGTAATCCTTTTTTCAGTGACCTGTAGTGTGCTACCCCTGACTTATTTACAGATCTGTTTGAGATGTAGATCTCTTTTTGTGCTCTCCAATCTGCTGCCTATTCAAATGGTTTATTCCTGCATATTATACACAATTTTCATTGCTATGATTTTGTAAATATTCTTTGTTTATGGTAGGGCAATTTCTTTCTCTGTCTTCTTTTTAAGGGTTTTTAGCACAATTCATTCCAAGTGCATTTTAGAATTAATGTGTCAAGTTCTATAAAATATTCTCTTGAAACTTTGTGTAGAGCTGTATTGTGCTTGCAGATTAATTTAGAAATATGTGTTATCTTTATTTTTTTTAATGTGGAAAAATTGTTTATTTTTCTGCTTGTTCAGGTTAAATTCCACTTTATATCATTCAAAAAATTTATAGTTATTTCCATAGTTTTGCCATTTATCCTAACATTTATTTCTAACTACCTATGGTTCTTATATGCTTTTGAAATTTTTTGAATCAATTTTAATTTTCTTTCCATTTTTGCTTGGTTATTGAAAGAATATGAGAACACTGCTTATATTTGTATCCAGTAAACTTGATTTCTGTTATAAATTCTAAACAAATTTCTTGAATTTTATATGTAAAAAATGACAGGTTTTCATTCATCTTCCATGTATCTAGTCCTTATGCCTCTTACTACTGTCTATGGCTTTATCATTTAGATTATGACTTCAGTGGATATATTAGGAGTAACAAACAGTAGAAAATTTGTCTTGGTATATTGATTTATAAGGGAAATTCTATAATTTCCCTATTAAGTATGCTATTTCCTCATTTTGGTTAACATTCATTATCAGTTTAAGGAGGTTTCTATTTCCAGGGGTTTTATTCTTTTTTTTTAAAGATTTTATTTATTTATTTTGAGAGAGAAAGAGAGAGCACAAATTGGGGGGGAGAGGGGCAGACAGAGACGGAGAAGCAGACTCCCCACTGAGCAGGGAATTGGATGTGGGGCTCCATCCCAGTACACTGGGATCATGACCTGAGCTGAAGGAAGATGCTTAACCGACTGAGCCACGCAGGCGCCCCTAGGGTTTTTATTCTTTTGTTTGTGATTTCTAATCATTCTTGAAAAAAAAAAATGTTTTCTACTGTATTATATAATTTTGGCTTATAAATTCATTTTGGATTAGCTTTATCTGTGGGAATCCCTCTAGAAAATTTTATATTTAGTTTTTCCAGGTGACCCAGCTAGACATCACTTTTATATTAACTTTCCACGTTAGAAAGTTAACCTGAATGCTATCTTGAAGTTAATGTGAGGGCAGGCCTAAAGTTCAAGTTTTCAAGAAAAACTTGTTAAATTATTATTCATTTTTTACCCAGAGGTCAAGCTGAGGCTTAGAAATTTCTATATAGCCTTCATTTGCCGAAGGACAGATTTTATCTTGTCTGTTCTTTAATAGAAACTGTAGCACTTTAAGAGTTGCAGCTTTGTTTATATACCTCAGTTCTAACTCCCTGACTTTTGTAGACAAAATGCTTTAACCCCTGTTAAAGCTCAAAACTATGGTTATTAAGACTGACAAATATACCCCAGAAAGTATAAACATATCATTATTTTCATACTTGCTTTCTATTTTCTCTTCTCTCTGTGGATTTCTCCTTTTTTTTAATTAAACTGGGCATTTTAATTACTGTTTGTTATATTTTTAAAAGCATATTCAGTGCTTTGAAGGAAGCAGTCTTTCAATTTTCGTTCAACATATCGTCGTGAGCAAAGCCCATCTCTATTATTTGTAGGTGAGTTTAATAGATTTACATTTATTTTGATGATTGACATGTTTGGACAATCTCTTAGAATTTTTTTTGAAGTTTTATGTATGTACTACATATAAGTAAGCTCCTGACTGTATTAAGTACTAATTAATGATCCATAATTTTACTAGCCCTGGACTAAATATTTGAGGGTAAAGGTGCTGTTCTCAATAAAAGCTCTATATCTTAGTTGATCATAAGAGTTGTGGTTATAAATGGATTTATTTAAATTTAGTACCATATACTCTCCTATGAGATTTATTCCTCTTGATAAAATAGATCATTCTTGACTTGATAAATCTACATATTCCTGAGTGGTTTTGCTGTTTTGTCCAGATAGATACTAGGGCCAAGTAAACCAGGTGTCTTTCAAAGAGCTTACATAGAGCAGTGTCTAGTTGATAGAATTTGAAATCTCAGGGAAAGAAGCTGTGAGATATCAATTAAACTTCTTTTAGAACACCTTTGTAGCATCTTTTGTTACTTAATTGTAAGTCCACCAATTACCTGGGGACAGCATACAACAAAATCATTTCTGTATATTGAAGAGGATTATCCTCCCCAATATCAAATAGTTTTCTGGGCTTGCCTCTGGAAGATAGGAAGATATAAACATTTGTAAAACCTAGGAGTATAACTCAAAAGGAGTGGGATCATCCTGTCTTAAGAGGACTCCCCCAGTGGCTCTGTGGGAATCTGGAGCAGTACTGGGATCATCTTAGCAGTCAGTAAGTATACTTCTTACTGCATCTGTTTTTAAGAGGGACAATGTGTGGCAGAAATTGCAGTAACAATAGTAGAAAATGTGGTTTCCTCTTTTGAATTATTAGTGTTAATGCCAGGATTTTTTCAACAATGAGGCATTTGGAAACAAGAATATCTCTTTGTTATGCTTAAGTCTCTGGGATCCCAAAACAACTTTCGGTGGAGAAATGGGACTGAGAGATTTTGAAGATCATTGAGTGTTTAAACAATTGATTCAAATTTCAAAATGAGATAAGACCTCATTTATATGACAAGCTGTGAAGTAGTACATAGCGGTTAGAAATGTACTATCTTGCAGATATATCAGAAAAGAAAGGAGTCCTCCCTTTCAGTGTATATCAGGAAAAGATGAATATGCCAGCAGAGAATGAAATAGGAACAATTACAATCATAGACTCATACTTGAGTAGCACTTTTTGGATGGTTAAAATTTTCAGACTCTCATAATTTAACCTGTCAGCTGTTTTTATGAGTTGCTTTGAGTGGGTACCTATACATTCAGTTCAGAGATACGTTTTTACCTAAGGCCACATGTTGGCTGACTTCTGCCAAATAACTATGTAAGCTCCATAATGGGTAATAGAGAAAGCCACTTTGTAGTGGTCCAGAACTGAGAAGGGGGCGAGGTCATCTCTAACCCATCACAGAAGGACAATGGAAAATGTCCCCTGTTGGGGCACGTGGGTGGCTCAGTTGGTTAAGCATCGGACTCTTGATTTCAGCTCAGATCATGATCTCAGGCTGGATCAGCTCCATGCCCAGCATGCAGCCTGCTTAAGGTAAGATTCTCTCTCTCCCTCTCCTTTTGCCACTCCCCCACCCCATGCACACGGGCACATGCTCGCTTTCTCTCTCTCTCTCAATAAAATTAAATAAATAAATAAATACATACATACATACAATCTTTTTTTTTTTAATTTTTATTTATTTAATAGAGAGAGAGAGAGGGAACACAAGCAGGGGGAGTGGGAGAGGGAGAAGCAGGCTTCCCACTGAGCAGGGAGCCCGATGCGGGGCTCGATCCCAGGATCCCGGGATCATGACCTGAGCCGAAGGCAGATGCTTAACGACTGAGCCACTCAGGCGCCCCCATACATACAATCTTTAAAGAAGAAAATGTCTCCTGTAAAGTTGGGAAGAAAATAAGAGTGTAGAGGAGAAATAAATATAAAAACAGCAAGAAACTGGATAACTACTACCTCTAGATAAAAGGTTTGGCCTTTTAAAGATTTTATAGAATAAGTAAAACCTAGCCTTGGGTCATGTGTAGTAAAGGTTGTATGAACATTAGACATATATATATACTTAATATTACACTCAAATTTAGTATCTCTATAGCATATATTGTATCATTCAATAATATACACAAATCAAATTATATCATTCAAATTTTTAACCTCCTAATTATATGTGTATGTCCTTAAACTCTAATAGATTGATACTTCCATATTAAAATATTTTTTCTCCCGTCTTTTTTTTACTCCAGACACATTTTGCCAAATATATGTTGCCTCATTCAGTACAACACTATTCCTGATTGTTATCATGACTTTGTGAATATAAACTGCCCCTCTGGTTTTTGTTAATCATTTTTGTATTGAATTTTGTCTATAAGAAGTGTTATTCTTTTTGTTTCAGTTTTGCCTTTGAAAATCTCTAGTTTTAGCATGCTTATTCATTTTGTTTTATATGCAAATCTTGAGATTGGAGGCAGCTTTAATATCAAACTAATAAAATATCAGTTTTGGGAACTTTCCAAAGCTGTGTGACAGATTGTATTATGGTGTATTCATTTTCTTAAAAACAGCCACAAACTTTTACAAGCATCAAGTCCCATCAAACCCGCATTTTACTGTTTGCTAGCAAGACATAGCTGGATTTTTAAAACCCGATCTGAAATTCTTTCTTTTAACAGTATTTAACACAGTCATCATAGTCGAGGTACTTGATCTTATTTCTGTTGTATTCTTTTATAATGTTTACAGTGTCCTTTTGATACGGCTTCATCCTTTTGTTTTTGAACCTTCATTACTTTCAGGTTTATCCCACTTTTAAATCAAGTTGTTTGCCTTCTTATTTTATCATATTGTACGACTTCTTTATATACTCTACATGTTAAATCTGTGTTAGATCCATGTTTACAAATATTTTCATCCAATCTGTGTCTTGACTTTTCATTTTCTTAATTGTGTCTTATGAAAAGCAAACATTTTTAATCTTGATGGAATGAAATTTGACAAATTTTACTTTTACAATTCATGCTTTAGTGTCTCATTCAAGAAATCTTTGCCTAACCCAAGGTCACAGATATTTTCTCTTATTTTTTTTTTCTAGACGTTTTATAGTTCTAGCTCTTGTATGTAGGTAAATGAATCATTTTATGTCAGTTTTTATATCTGTTGTGAGACAAGGGTCAAGACTCATTTATTTTGTAGACTTTAGCAAGTAGAAAGACTGTATAATACAGGCATCAGGTAGACTCTTCAGAAGGATATTGCCTTACTAGTAGGACTAAAATAGTTCTACTAAAGTCTGTTCTAAACTTACTCTTAAAAAAAATGTTTTAAAACAAACCTCAAAAGATCAAACTGATTCCAAGTAACTGTCAGGTAGGAACACTAACTATTCTAAGGCCTCTGTAAGCTTTAAGGATTCTTTGCCCTCTGGCTTTCTGGCGGTTCTTCCCCCGCCCCCCCAGCCTCAAGTAGTTACCTGTCATGCATGCACAGATTAGTATTCAACAAAAGTCTTGAAGAGTACTCCTCTTCAGATGTCAGAAAACTGAAGATCACTCTATTCTGTGAAGGTACCTTTTCTCTGGTATTCTGTTTCACAGATTCTAGCCTTCTCTAAGGTTGCCTGAGAAGTGTTTCCAGGAAGTAAATTGGGGCGGTGGTAGGGCTCACCTTATTTATATCCCTTTTCTCAGGGTTACACGTTCTGCTCTGTTTGCTGCCCAATATCTGAAAAGTGATATTTCTTATATATCATCTGGTTTTCTGTTTATAAAGTGTTGTTGGGAGCAGGGAGGGTAAAGCTGGTCCTCCTTGCTCCATAACGGCAGGAACCTATAAATGTTTTGAGCAATATACTAGGGTTACCACTTTTAGGAGTAAAACTCTTTTACACATTTATGCTATAAATGAATCAGTGATTATATACCTCTCTTTAAGAAGCTTTATTTTTACTTACATCTCAGTCTATTTTGGAAAAACTGGAAAGTCTTGCCATTCTTTCTAGCTCTTTCCAAATGATTACTTTATTGAATTGGCTTTCAACTTAGCCTGAGGTGCCTGATTATAAGAGATAAACTCAAAATTAAATTTCATTGAAAGTGTAAGAATGTCACTATATCCAACATATAAACAATTGTTGAATGAAGGAGAAAGATAATTAAGAAGGGAAAGTAATGAGAGCAGTCAGGAAGAAAAGAAGTTAGGATATCTTGATGGATAGCAGATAAGAGAATTTGGGGTTCAGCTTCAAAATAATGAAATTTAAAAAGTAATTTCAAGTATTTACCATCCAACTGATTCTAAATCCAGGATTTTGTCCTTTATACCACACGGCAGCTTTCCTAATAAGCCCTTTTAATGGGCCATTTATATTAAGTTTTTCTAGAAAGAATTGACCAAGTTTTTACATTGTCCATAGAATATCAGCTCTTGTCTGACTCGTATGAAATACTGAAACACAAAGAAGTTCATGCTATGAATAAAGACCAGAATAATAAAGAAAATATTTGTAAAATGCCATCTCTGTTCTAACTTAAGTATTTAGGGCACAATAAGTACTTAGAGAAACTTAGGAAGGTTGAACTAAACATCATATATACACAGAGTTATAAAATGAAACTATAATAAAGACCAATAGTGATGAATTCACACTAAATTGTCCATCAGTAGTTATGAACACTGTATTTTGTTTGTATGAGGGAGAATATTCACAGATTTTCAACTCTTACTCTGAGAATTCATATGCGTTTTGAATAAATCTCTTTGAAGGCTGGCATTGAATTTTCTCCAAGTATTCAAGTTGGTTTGATTTATGATGATGAATAGATTTATAATTTTCATGAGGACAGAACAGTTAATATGATTTCTTATTTATTTAGATATTTACTTCAGCTTGACTAATTATCAGAAGTTTACATGTTTCAAATATTCAAAGAAGTATAAATGAAGTTGCCTACTAAGGAATAGGTTTCTAAAATGACAATGTATTTTCAAAATAATATTACACATGATTCATGCAAATATCTGATTAGTTGTAGCAACAATGCAAATCACCACTAGAGGGTGGTTTTTTTTTTTCTCTCTCCCTCACTTTTTTTTTTTATTATTTTATTATGTTATGTTAGTCACCACACAGTACATCATTAGTTTTTTTGTGGTGATGCATGATTCCTTGTTTTCATGTAACACCCAGTGCTCCATGCAGTATGTGCCCTCCTTAATACCTATCACTGGGCAAACCCATCCCCCCACCCCCCTCCCCTCTACAACCCTGTTTGTTTCTCAGGGTCCATAGTCTCTCATG
This sequence comes from Leptonychotes weddellii, assembly GCF_054177405.1. Classification (NCBI taxonomy): domain Eukaryota; kingdom Metazoa; phylum Chordata; class Mammalia; order Carnivora; family Phocidae; genus Leptonychotes; species Leptonychotes weddellii. Next base: position 41,114,034 of record NC_138382.1, read on the forward strand.
GTTCATCTCTCCCTCCGATTTCCCCCCACCCTTCATTTTTCCCTCCTTTCTCCTAATGTCCTCCATGCTATTCCTTATGTTCCACAAATAAGTGAAACCATATGATAATTGACTTCCTCTGCTTCACTTATTTCACTTAGCATAATCTCCTCCAGTCCCATCCATGTTGATGTAAAAGTTGGGTATTCATACTTTCTGATGGCTGAGTAATATTCCATTGTATATATGGACCACATCTTCTTTATCCATTCATCTGTTGAAGGGCATCTCGGCTCTTTCCACAGTTTGGCTATTGTGGACATTGCTGCTGTGAACATTGGGGTGCATAGGGACCCTCTTTTCACTACATCTGTGCCTTTGGGGTAAATACCCAGTAGTGCCATTCCTGGGACATAGGGTAGCTCTATTTTTAAATTTTTGAGGAACCTCCACACTGTTTTCCAAAGTGGCTGTACCAACTTGCATTCCCACCAACAGTGTAAGAGGGTTCCCCTTTCTCCACAACCTCTCCAACATTTGTTGTTTCTTTCCCTGTCCATTTTTGCCATTCTAACTGGTATAAGGTGGTATCTCAATGTGGTTTTGATTTGAATTTCCCTGATGGCTAATGATGATGAACATTT